>NW_016823854.1:115734-150479 GCF_001698545.2 Rhinopithecus bieti | reverse complement strand
GACGGGGGTTTCATCATGTTAGCCAGGATGGTCTTGATCTCCTGACCTCGTGATCTGCCCTCCTCAGCCTCTCAAAGTGCTGGGATTACAGGCATGAGCCACCATGCCTGGCCACATCATTTTTTAAAAGAAAAGTTAATGAGATCTTAAGTGTATGCAGTGTATTTGGAACAATTCATAATTCTTGAATAATCCAATCATTACATTTCCACCTGATTTTATTGTGGGTTTTAAAAGTAACTATTTTAAAATAGTATTTTAAGAAAAGGAAATCTTGGCATTACAATTGTATAAAATCTTTTTGGAATTGCTTTTGTATAAAGACTAGTTTTGGGGGGACTTTTTTTTGTTTTGTTTTGTTTTTTTGAGATAGAATCTCACTCTGTCACCCAGGCTGGAGTGCAGTGGCATGATCTCGGCTCACTGCAACCTTCGCCTTTCAGGTTCAAGTGATTCTTGTGCCTCAGCCTCCCAAGTAACTGGGACTACACTACAGGCACAAGCCACCATGACTGGCTAGTTTTTTGTATTTTTAGTAGAGACAAGGTTTTGCCATATTGGCCAGGCTGGTTTCGAATTCTTGAGCTCAAGTGATCTGCCCTCCTTGGCCTCCTAAAGTGCTAGGATTTCAAGCGTGAGCCACTGTGCCTGGCCTAAAGACTAGTTAAGCAGAAAAGATTATCTATGCAATTTTAATTTTTATTATTTTAAATTCATAGGACAGATTAGGAGTTAATGAGTAGGATCTTTTAAGGGTCATATAACTTCATAATCTAGAGAAGGGGTTGCAAACTAAAGTACTAGCAATACACATTATTGTGTTAACCAATCTCCAGAACTCTTTTTTTTTTTTTGAGACAGACTCTTGCTCTGTTGTCCCGGCTGGAGTGCATTGGCATGATCTTGACTCACTGCAACCTCCACCTCCCAGGTTCAAGTGATTCTCCTTCCTCAGCCTCCTGAGTAGCTACGATTACAGGCGCACGCCACCAGGCCCGGCTAATTTTTGTATTTTTAGTAGAGATGAGTTTTCACCATGTTGACCAGGCTGGTCTCGAATTCCTGCTCAAACTCCTGACCTCAAGTGATTTACCGCCTCGGCCTCCCACAGTGCTGGGATTACAGGCGTGAGCCACTGTGCCCGGCCAGAACTTTTTCATCTTTCAAAACTGAAATTCTATACCCATTAAACAACTCTCACTTCCCTGTCCCCCCAGCCCCTGGCAACCACCATTCTCCTTTTCTGTCTGTAAATTTGAGTACTCTAAATACCACATGTAAGTAGAACCATATAAATTTGTCTTTTGCGGATGGCTTTTTACACTTAGCATAATATCCTCAAGGTTTATTCATGTTGTAGCCTGTGTCAGAATTTTTTTTAAAGACTGAATAATATTCCATTATGTGGATATGCCACATTTTGTTTATTCATCATTGGTTGACGGACATATGCGTTGCTTCCACATTTTGGCTACTGTGAAAAATGCTGCTATGAACATGAGTGTACAAATATCTTTTCAAGAGCCTACTTAGAATTTTGAGGGGCATATATCCAGAAGTGGAATTGCCTAATGATATGGTAATTCTGTTATTTTTAATTTTTGAGGAACCATCATACTGCTTTCCACAGCAGCTGCACCATTTTACATTCCCATCAGCAGTGCAAAGGGGTTCCAATTTCTCCACATCCTTGCCAATGCTTGTTATTTTCTGTTTTGTTTTGGTTTTCATAATAGCTCTCTTAATGGTTGTGCTTCTGACTTTTAGGGAGAAGCCAAAAATCTGGATTACTGTGTAATCAGTTTTCAAATATGCAATTAAGTCAATTTAAAAATTAAAAACATTTTGTGAGCAAAACAAAAAATTATGCAGGACAAAATGTGCCCAGAGTTTCAACCTGAAGAATTTGATGATAGCGTCTGTTTTAGAAATCACAATGGAATTTCTATAAAGAGTTATTTTTATTTGGGAAGGTGAAATTTACCAGGTATATTTGTGATAGGACATGATGTTGTGGAGAAGTTCTTTGTGACCAAAAAGCCTGGTTTTGAGAACCAGTTCTATGCTCTACTAATTAGCTGTGCAACTGTAAATCGCTCCTCTTATCCTAAAGTTCTTTTCCTTTCTTTTCTTCTTTTTTTTTTTTTGAGACAGAGTATCGTTCTGTCACCCAGCCTGGAGTGCATTGGCACAATCTTGGCTCACTGCAACCTCCCCCTCCTGGGTACAAATGATTCTCCTGTCTCAGCCTCCCGAGTAGCTGGGATTACCGGTGCCCACCACCATGCCCAGCTAAATTATATATTTTTAGTAGAGACGGGGTTTCACCATGTTGGTCAGGCTGGTCTTGACCTCCTGACCTCAAGTGATCCATCCGCCTTGGCCTTCCGAAGTGCTGGGATTACAGGCATGAGCCACCGCTCCTGGCCTATCCTAAATTTCTCTATCTGCTCTGCCTACATCAGTAGGTTATGGGGATTAAATAAGATTTGTATTTGATTTTTTTTTTTTACATGTAGAGCATTATTACTTTAAATTAGATCTTCCACTACCTAGACAAAAATATACTTAATATGCCTTACTTGCTAAGCTATTTCTGAAGCCAGAAATTAGTGCCTGCTTGATAAATAAGTGGAAATTATGTAAGTAGAATTATACTAATGTTTAATAGCTCTACTGAACAATATTGCTATGGTTTTAGGGAGACTATTAGTTTGGGGACACTTTTACAATGGTTTTTTGGACATAGATTCTAAGTGAGGATAGTCCAGTTTCTGCCTAAGCAGAATTTCCAGGATACTCAGGGCATATGGTAATATTTTTTAAATGTAAGGAGGTGGTAATTGCAGGGAACAGTGAGTAGTCTACTTTGGCCAGTGTAGGAATGTGGGGACAGTGTAGAGGGGATGGAGGGGAAGGTATATTTGGAGACTGGGGTCAAATTATCAAAGGTCTTATTTGCTATGCTAAGCCTTAGGGAGTAACTGAACTTTTTAAATGTGAGTGGCATTTTCAGATTTGGTACACTTTTATGAGCTTCTATCAGTCAGTCACTATGAAAAATGTTTTCACATAACTCCCAATCAGAAGTATTCTTTTAAAAAGGGAACTGGTAGGGGCACTGGCTGACGCCTGTAAATCCCACCACTTTGGGAGGCCAAGGCAGGAGGACCACTTGAGCCCAGGAGTCAGAGACCAGCCTGGGCAACATAGTGAGACCCCCATCTCTTCAAAAAAAAAAAGTAAAAATAGCCCAGGTGTGGTGATGCACATCTGTAGTCCCAGCTATTCAGGAGGCTGCGGTGGGAGGGTTGCTTGGGCCTGGAAGGTCAAGGCTGCAGTAAACTATGATTGTGCCACTCCACTCCAGCCTGGGTGACACAGCAAGACCTTGTATCAAAAACTAAATAAATAAAAATTGAAAAATTACAAAAATTAAAAGATAATTACTTTGGTGCAGCAGAGAGGAAGGATTAGAGAGAGAAGAGCCTGAAGGCAGACCAATAAAGAAGTTACAGCAAAGTTCTTTATGAGCAATTCTCAAAGAGCAGTCCCTAGACCAGCAGCTCAGCATCGCCTGGGGATTTGTTAGAAATGCATATTCCTCCAGCCTGGGCAACATAGCAAGATCCTGTCTTTACAAAATATATATTAAAAAATTAACCAGGTATAGTGGCATGTGCCTGTAGTCCCAGCTACTGGAGAGGCTGAGGCAAGAGGAGCCCTTGAACTTAGTAAGCTATGATCATGTGACACTGCACTTGAACCTGGGCAATATAGGGAGACCCTGTCTCAAAAAAAAAAAAAAAAAAAGAATGAATATGCTTAAATACGACCCCAGGCCCAAGAGGGGAGGGGCTGACAATGTGTGTGTGTTTTAACAAGTCCTGCAAACAATTCTGTTAAAGTTTGATGCACCCTAAGGTTTGAGAACCACTGATCTGTATCAATGGTTTTCTTTTTTTTTTCATTTTCTTTGTTGTTGTTGTTGAGACGGAGTCTCGCTCTGTCGCCAGGCTGGAATGTGGTGGCGCGATCTCAGCTCCCTGCAACCTCTGCCTCCTGAATTCAAGTGATTCTCCTGCCTCAGCCTCCTAAGTAGCTGGGACTACAGGCGCCTGCCAACATGCCCGGCTAATTTTTCTATTTTTAGTAGAGATGGGGTCTCACCATGTTAGCCAGGATGGTCTCAATCTCTTGACCTCGTGATCCGCCCGCCTCGGCCTCCCAAAGTGCTGGGATTATAAGTCAATGGTTTTAAAATTTAGGAATCATCTGGGGAGGTCTTTAAAAATGCAAGTTTCAGGGGCCTACAAATCTCTTTAAAAAGCTTCTCAGGAGATTCTAATAATTAGCCAGGTTTGGATACAGTGACCTAAATGAAAGTAATGTCCTCAGCTAGGATAGTGGTAATGGAAATGAAGGGATCACATAGAACAGATATTTGTCAGATACTGTAATACTGCTAGAATTATATTAGGCCATGATGGCATAAAACTCAATAAAGCAGTTACTGTTCTGAAAGAACTTTCTAGTGGGAGAAGAGAGGGGCAGGTGCTTGGGAGCAGAATGAGGAAAATGTAGGTAGCATTTCGGAACAGCAGAATTGAAGCTCAAATGTCTGGAGGTTTCCGGATGTGGTAAGTAGCGTCACAGGCTCCAAATGGATCACAGAGAGTGAAGATGAAGATGAAACGACAACTAGATTTGGCAGTTTGGAAGATTTTATAACCTTTGTGATGGCAATTTTATTGGAATGAGAATTTGAAGGTAAGGTAAGCGGAATCCGTAATGCTATTTGTTGGCATGATTGAGAAATGAAAGTATAGGTGATGGGTACTTTTTCAATTTGATGGCGAACTGAAGAGAGATTGCTAAAAACTATATGTATCAAAGCCATCTGCTCCTCAACTGTTTACATATAATGATTGACTTTGGATATGTGGCCTTAGACTGTATCTGCAGAGTCTAGTTATGTTTTTTGGGCTTCCACACTTTTGACTACAGACTTCTTTGAAATTCCATTTCTTATTATTGTGTTCTAAGTTCTTATGTCTAATTTCACATCTGAGATGTTCTGTCGCCAGGCTGGAGTGCAGTGGCACAACCTCGGCTCACGGCAACCTCTGCCTCCTGGGTTCAAGCGATTCTCTTGTCTCAGCCTCCTGAGTAGCTGGGATTACAGGCGCCCGCCACCATGCCTAGCTAATTTTTGTATTTTTAGTAGGGACGAAGTTTCACCATGTTGACCAGGCTGGTCTCAAACTCCTGACCTCAGGTGATCCACCTGCCTCGGCCTCCCAAAGTGCTGGGAGCTACTGCGCCCAGCCACATATTCTTGAGTTTAAAATGGAATAAGGTTTTGAGGTATTCATTTAAAAAAAAAAAAAAAGCCGAATTATATGATTTTCATTTTAAAGCAACAGACAAAAATGTTAAATAAAAATTCTTAAACTTTTTTTCAAGTTAATAAATCTCAACAAGTTATTTGAGTTGACAAACTGTGTAGTATTCCCCACGGAAGGTCTCTTGGTTTGCTAAGAGATACTTTGGACATATTTTGGTAAAGCTTTGGTCCTCTTTAAGTCTGCAGCTGCTTTCAGTTGTTTCCTCTAGGAAGAATGCTTTTAGATGTTCTGGTAATCCTGGAATGGTAGAATTGCTACTTACTCTGATGAAACATTTCACCTGGCCCTTCCAGAACAAGTTAGGGTCCTCTGCAATCAATGTTCTCTTTAAGCTAAATAAGGAATCAAAAATAATTCACCTGAAAGCCCAAGTCATATAAAATAAATATTATCCACAACTGCTCTATTACCATAGAACTTATTAATTCATTTTTTTATTGAAGCGAAGTCTCACTATGTTGCTCAGGCTGGTCTTGAACTCAAGCTATCCTACTGCCTCAGCCTACCAAGTAGCTGGGATTACAGGCACGCACAAGCACACCCAGCTACCATGTGAAACTTTAAAAAACTATTCAATAATTTTCCCTCCAAAACTTATTTTGATGAAAAAGTAAGAAATTAGTAATGAATAGAGCTAGGTACTAATCCTGCCTTTGCCATTCATTAACTTCTGTATGATATGAACAAATCACTAGTGGGCATTATTTTCTCATATTCTGAAACATGAAATAGAAGTAGGAATGTGTGTAGTGGGGAGGTGAATATGAATCAAAAGAGAAATGTACTACAGATATTTATTATAGAGTTAAAGTAAAAAATAACAGTCCAGAATTGATCAAGTGTAGTGGCTAGGAGACAAGTGGGATCACAACTGAAAAAGAAGGATAATCAGACTAAAAGGAGGTGTCCAAATTATTTTTCTCCTCCCCACTCCTCCCACCCCAGCTGTAATGTTGATGCTGCTTAACCAATTAACTAACGTTATCAATAAGTAATAACCAATTAATGTTGTGTTAGTCAACATTATAGTTACAGAGACGTTTACCTCCAATATTTGTTACTGTTAACCCCAAGGCACAGTATAATGTCCTTATAAAAATGTTTAGGGTGATATACTTGGCATTTAATGATTAAAGAAGGAAATGAAATGAATACCAATATATTGGTATATACCAATATATTCATTTCCAAAGATATATGTATCCACATAATTGGACAAAGACTTTGACTTTTTTCTTTTGAGACAGGGTTTCATTTATGTTGCCCAGGCTGGTTTTGGACTCCTAGACTCAAGCGTTTCTCCCCACTCGGCCTCCCAAAGTGTTAGCATTACAGGCATGAGCCGCCACACCTAGGCCTAAATTGCATTTTATTAGTTTCCTTTAGAGATAATCCAAAATCGGACTATACACTTCTGCAGAAAAGTACTTTTGAACTACACATTATGGTGTCCTTTGCATTACCAAGTACTTCATGTTTAGTATTTGTTGAATAACGGAAATCTTGTTTTTTAAACTTCATTTTTTTTTTTTGAGATGGAGTCTCGCTCTGTTGCCCAGGTTGGAGAGTGCAATGGCATGGTCTTGCCTCACTGCAACTTTCGCCTCCTGGGTTCAAGCAATTCTTCTGCCTCAGCCTGCCCAGTATCTGGGATTACAGGCACCCACCACCATGCTCAGCTAATTTTTGTATTTTTAGTAGAGACAGGGTTTCACCATGTTCACCAGGCTAGTCTTGAACTCCTGACCTCAAGTGATCTGTCCGCCTTGGCTTCCCAAACTGCTGGGATTACAAGTGTGAGCCACCATGCCTGACCTTTTTAAACTTTTTACTTGAACTAATGTTTGACTTGCAGAACACTTGCAAAAACAGAACAGGGAGTTCATGTGTACACTTCTTTCAGCTTTCTTTCTTTTCTTAAGAGGCACTGTCTCACTATGTTGCCCAGGCTGGTCTTTTCTCAAACTCCTGGCCTCAAGCGATCCTCCTGCCTTGGCCTCCAAATAAATATCAACAAATATTTATTGAGTGCAGTCTGTAAGACTAGTACTGTCTGGCTGGGTGCAGTGGCTCACGCCTGTAATCTCAGCACTTTGGGAGGCCGAGGTGGGCGGATCACAAGGTCAGGAGTTTGAGGCCAGCCTGGCCAATATGGTGAAATCCCGTCTCTACCAAAAATACAAAAAAATTAGCCGGGCATGGTGGTTCATGCCTATAGTCCCAGCTGCTCGGGAGGCTGAGGCAGAAGAATCGCTTTAACCCTGGAGGCAGAGGTTGCAGTGAGTCGAGATCACGCCACTGCACTTCAGTTGGGTGACAGAGTGAGACTCCGTCTCAAAAAACAAAACAAAACAAAGCAAAAAAGACTAGTACTGTTCTAAACACATGGGTACAGCAGAGAATAAAGCAAAGATCCTGCGCTCATGTAGCTTATATTCTGAGAGTAATAGAAAAACAATAAACAAGTAAGTATATGTTAGGGAATGGAAAGTGTGATGAAAATCTATAAAGCAGGGGAAGGGAGATAGAAGATGAGACAAGAGAGTAACAGACTGTCAGATAAGGCCCTTTGACTAGTTGATATTTGAGTAATGATCTGAAGTGAATGAGCAAACCAGATGCAAATCTGCAAGAGGAATGTCCCAGGCCACCTTTAGCCAATCTGTTTTAGATTTTCTGAACTTCTCAGATGATATTAAGGTAGGCTCCAGACACGACAAGAGCTAGCTTGTTTTCTGGTTACCCTTACTCTTTATGTGTCCCAGTCCAAAGAAGACGGGGATGCAGTTTACCAAGGTGCCCAACCTTGGCAGGTCCCCATTTCAAATTCTTGTAACCCTGGCTCCAGAAGCTGCCAAAAGCACAACTCAACCTATGAGGTGCTCTTTATGACTAGAAAAATTCCCCAGGATAAAAGCTCCTTAAGCATATTACTCTTTTTTTTTTTTTGAAACAGGTTCTTTCTCTGCCACCCAGGCTGGAGTGCAGTGGTGCCATCTCGGTACACCGCAGAGCCTCCACCTCCCGGGTTCAAGCGATTCTCCCGCCTTAGTCTGCTGAGTAGCTGGGATTACAGGCGCGCCCCACCAGAACCAGCTATATTTTTGTATTTTTAGTAGAGACCGGGTTTCACCATGTTGGCCTGGCTGGTCTCAAACTCCTGACCTCAAGTGATCCACCCCCCTAGGCCTCCCAAAGTTCTGGGATTACAGGCTTGTGCCACCGCTCCCAGCCTCAAATTACTCTTTTAAATAGCTGTACCTATTTACACTCCTACCAGCAGCCCAAGAGTTCCCATTGTTTCACATCTTCATTTCACCCTTGATATTTTTTAGCTTTTACTTTTTGTCAAACTGTTGGATAAAACTCAGTAAACAACCTTTAGCCATTCTCTATCCTTTCAGATTAGCCTTTCTAATACCATTTTTCAGGGATAGCTGACTGTGTCATCGCCTAGCACTTAGAAGGTGCTAAGCAAATACTCACTGAACGATGTAACTTTCCTACTTAACATCCTTTAATACTTTTCCAAGTCCGGGGGCGGCTTCCCTTTTCTGAGAGCCTAATAATCACGTGTTCATTTCTATATTCCCAGAACCTAACAAAGAGTTTGAAAATTATCCTGCAGGCAACACTAGGTCAATGTTTTTTCGAATGAATGAATAACTAATAGGATATCGTATACCTCTGCGATGCACGCACTTCTATTATCGCACACACCGAATCATACCTTATTTATTACTTATCCACGCAGATGGTGAGATCTGTAGCCTCGGCATCTACACTGTGTCTGAAAGTAGGCACGAAACCGGTATTTTTTTAATTGAACCGTAAACTTGAATCAAACTTGGAAGCCTTTAAGGGGAAACGCAAAGGTACATGCGCAGTGATGCAATAGGGTCGTCCAATCAGAGTAGGGCAGGACTGGACAGTGCAGCGGCTAGTAGTGCGCACGCGCACCTGGCTCGTCCGCGATTGGCTTCGCGGAGGCGGGAGCCTTGAGCTTCTCTAGTGGCAAGGGGAGCGCTGGTTACCAGAAGTGCTTCTTTGCAGGGCCAGTGGTTTCTGTCAGATTTTCGCCGGTGCGTCCTGGAGGGGGAAGCTCGGGAGGCTGCGACAGCCTGTAGGCTCGTGCGGGACAAAGCAGGGAGTGGTGCCGGAGCAGGCCTCCGAGGGAGGAGGGAGGGAAGGCGGCAGGAGCGACCGAAGTGGCCTCCTGCGGGCCTGCAACTTTGGTCTGAAGTGCGAGGGACGCCCTGGCTGCTGGCCCCGGGGGGCTAGGAGCGAAGGGCGGGTGGTGAGGGCTTGGGGGTGTGCGTTTGTGTGCGAGGGATGGTTCTGGGCAGTGGCCCCTGGGGCCGCCCCTGCGGTGGCTTCGCTCAGTCTTCTGTGGCGTTTGGGTCTCTCCCTCACTGCTGCACTGGGAAGCCCCTTCCCCAGGACCAGGGGGTGAAGGCTCCGCGAACGCCCTGGAGAGTGTCGGTACACCTTCTTTAGGGACTTTTACCTCCTCGCTGGTCAGGTTTTTCTTGTATTTCCTTAAAACCTTTTAATCGATTACCTTATGGAAGATTTTCTAGGTAGGTACAGATGCTTCTCGACTTACTACTGAGTTGAAAATATCCTAAGTCGACAGTAGATTTAAAACAGCTAACCTACTGAGTATTAAAGCTTGGCCTAGCCTACTTTTGTTATCAAAAAATTAATTTTCAGCGGTTTATTTTAGATTTGGGGGTACATGTGCAGGTTTGTTGCATCGGTATATTACGTGGTGCTGAGGTTTGGATACGATTGATCCTGTCACCCAGGTGGTGAGCATAGTACCCAATAGTTTTTGAACCCTTGCTCCTCCTTTCCTCCCCCTTCTAGTTGTCGCCACTGTCTATTGTTGCCATCTTTATGTTCATGAATGCTCAGTGTTTAGCTCCCATTTATAACGTGAGAACATGGAATATTTGATTTTCTGTTTCTGCTTTAATTCGCTTTGGGTAATAACCTCCAGCTGCACCTATGTTGCTGTAAAGGACATGATTTCATGCCTACCTTAAACATGCTCAGAATACTTACCTTAATCTACAGTTGGGCAAAATCATGACCACAGACAGTTATGTGGTTACTTGCACAGTTTCTACTAAATGCTTATGGCTTTCTTTTTTTTTTTTTTTTTTTTTTTTGAGGCGGAGTCTCGCTCTGTCGCCCGGACTGGAGTGCAGTGGCCAGATGTCAGCTCACTGCAAGCTCCGCCTCCTGGGTTTACGCCATTCTCCTGCCTCAGCCTCCTGAGTAGCTGGGACTACAGGCGCCCGCCACCTCGCCCGGCTAGTTTTTTTTTTTGTATTTTGGTAGAGATGGGGTTTCACCATGTTAGCCAGGATGGTCTCGATCTCCTGACCTCGTGATCCGCCCGTCTCGGCCTCCCAAAGTGCTGGGATTACAGGCTTGAGCCACCGCGCCCGGCCATGGCTTTCTTAAAAGTTGAAGAATTCTAAGTGAAACCGTCCTAAATTAGGAACCATCTGTATAGCCGGAATCTCAAAGGAGCAACTTAAGGCATGAAGTGAGGTAATTACTACCTAATGTAGTTGGAAGTTGAAAAGCAGAAACAGCAGGGAAAGACTGTTGCTAGTTCTTGGTAGAGTTGGTTTACTTACATTCTTGCATCCCAGACGTTTCCTGGTTGCACATACCTCTCTTTAAAGCCCAGACGAACGCAAAGATTCTGGCCATTGTCCTGTATGTTGAACTACCCCTTCTCTATCTCCCTCACAGGACCTTCGTCATTTCTATTCTCCAATAATACTAATTATAGATAGTAATATTACAGATAACATTGAGTGCTTACTATGTGTCAAGTTTTGTTTTAAGTGCTTTACATATTTCATTTAATCCTCCCAACAGTCCGGTGTGTAAGTATGATTATGGTACCCCTCTTAAAGTTGAGGAAACTGAGACACATGGAGCCTAAGTAAACTGTGCAAGACCATTGGGAAGTGTCAGTATTTATATTCAGGCATTTGCTTTCAAAGTTGTGTTCTTATTTACCACAGTGTAGTGCCAAGTACTTGTGGCTATCTGGTGTATTGCAGTTGTCAGCCTGGCCTTACCATTTTACTTCGAAGGACTGAAGCTAATAGGTGTTATAGAAGTTGTAGCATCACATCAGGGCTACCAAATGGCTTTATTTCTAGGACCTGGGAAAAGGGCTCAGACAGCACTAATTAATTAATTATTATGGACAGGACAACACGAACATACAGAACTAGTTTAAAAAACTATAAGGGTGCAGTACTCTTTTGGGGGGAAATGTACTGATTTCTGCATTTTACTTTGAAATGCATCAACAAATTAAATGTCTTGATGGCACCCATCAAGGTCATATGTAATATGCACAACTAAGGTCATATGTAAATAGCACAATTTGGATTCTAGCCAGGCAGCCTGGCTGGCTCCAGAGTCAGTCTGTTTTCTTAATCACTGCTCTGTGATGATGCTTGTATGCTTGCATTATCATTTTTATTAGTTTACAAAACAGGAAGGTTGAAAAATCAGAAATCATGTATTAGATGTAGAAGGGTTTAGGGTAGTAATTCTTCACATTTAGTGTTGAAAGAAATTTTAGCATCTAGTTCATTCTTTATTTTATAAATGAGAAAATTGGTGTCTAGAGAGTTAAATAGCTTCCCCAAAGTTAAGCATCCCTGAAATAGCAGAATCTGAACTACACTCTGGTTTCCTTCATTTCTACTGTTGATGTTTCTAACTACTGTATTTTTTAAGTGTTCCTTTTGAAAAAGTGTCAGAATTTTCACAGTATTAAAGGGGAGTCTGACTAATGTAGAGAACAGAAGTCATTACATTTCATGATGTGGACATCATATTTTTATTAATGCTGTCTAGAATTTATTAGTTTAAGAAGGCTCATTATCTTATTTCAGTTGAGCTATAGTCACTAAAATCTTTAGTTTTAAATTTCAGCTTCTATTGTTCTATTTCATTTGACCATTAAGTAACTGAGTATAAATGCAAGGCGTAACATCCATGTCCTCTTGTGACAGTTGCCATTAATCAATTTCAAACTTGTGTCAATTATATATTTAGAGACCTGTAGTATTCTGCTTACCCATTATAAAAAGGAAATTAGTTTAATGAAGTTATTTTGGCATGACTTGTTTGGCCAGAATTTGTATTTATTTCTGGCATTGGCAAATACTGCTTCTAAAGCAGTCAAAAACCATCTGTTTCATAATTTGCTCTAAGATTAAAGATTGTACTAATAGAGATCTATTTTGTTGTTGAATAAGAAACGGAAGAGAGTGACCTCTACTACTCATTCCTCAAACTATGTAAAGGCTGGTTATATATCAAATATTTACATGTTTCATCATTTTAACATTGATGAAATTAGGAAATGTCTAACCATCAATGATAGTGTATCATAGTTTAATTGGCTACACTTTTTTTTCTTGGATACATAAAATAATGGTACATCTTACAACTAAAAAAATTTTATTTTTAAAATATTTACTTTTAAACATTTCTTTTATATGGACTAATAACCAAGAGTATATCTTACAATTGATGGCATTTTAGATTTGATGAAATATGGTAATTTAAAAAATCAAATTCATGATACTTTTCCCTATTACAAAGGTAATATTTTCATTGTAAAAAATTTGAAATATACAGAAAATAACTCAGAATAGAATAAAATTACTGGTTATTCTAACCAGACCTAGAAATAATTAGGGTTAATATTGTGGCATGTGTTTTCTAGTTTTAAAAAACGATTGTATATTTTAATATATGACATATATATCTACTTTATAGCAGTATAATTTATAGTGTGCAGTTAGATGTGTACATTTTGATGTTTTGATATACAGATGTATATATACTCCTATAACCACACTACAATCTTATATAGATTATTTCTGTCACTTCAAACAAGTTCTCTCATGCTCGTTTGCTTTCTAGTCTTTTAAATGTACATATACACGTTATCTTTTTTCTTTTCTTTTCTTTTAAAATTAGAATGAGACTGGACATGTTTTGTGGCCATTTTTCCTTTGATTTATCAAAAAATATTTCTCATGTCATTAAACATTTTTTTAAAGTGGTGTTCCCTGCCCCCTCCCCGCCCCAATTAATGGTATTGTTCACATAATACTGCACTCCTTCTGCGTATTTGGTACTGGCAATATAGTGATGAATTGTATGTCAGATTTCATGCGTGAGTTAATAGCTCAGGGGGAATGATAGGGCAAATTTCACTGCAGTGTGAAAAGTGCTTGGGTAGTGCATATGCAGAAAGGTCCTCCAGTCCAGTCTTCGGGAGGAGATGAAGAGGGCTCATGGTTAAGACTTCTAGAGGATAAGGTAGAATTAATCAGGCAAAGAAAAGTCGGAAAAAGCATTCCCAACATTATATAAGAGAAAGTTTGTTTAAAGCCTAGAGAAAAAGAGAACATGGCTAGCTTGGGGAATAGTACTGACTCAGTTTTGGTGGTATATGAAGACAGTGTGTTCTGTTGTGTGGGTGTACCATAATTTATCTTGTACTTCATTATGGACATTCTTTTTCCTTTTTCCCTGTACTGTAATTAATACTAGCATGATTATTGTTTTTTCTTTCTTTGTTTTCTTTGAGACAGAGTCTCGCTCTGTCACCCAGGCTGGAGTGCAGTGGTGCAATCTCGGCTCACTGCAACCTCTGCCTCCTGGGTTCAAGCGATGCTCATGCTTCAGCCTTCTGAGTAGCTGGGATAACAGGCATGTACCACCACACTTGGCTAATTTTTTTTTTAGACGAAGTTTTGCTCTAGTTGCCCAGGCTGGAGTGCAATGGCGCTATCTCAGCTCACCACAACCTCTGCCTCCTGGGTTCTAGTGATTCTCCTGCCTCAGCTTCCTGAGTAGCTGGGATTACAGGCACGCATCACCACCCCCGGCTAATTTTGTATTTTTAATAGAAACAGGGTTTCTCCATGTTGGTCAGGTTGGTCTCGAACTCCTCACCTCACGTGATCTGCTCAGTTTAGCCTCCCAAAGTGCTGGGATTACAGGTGTGAGCCACTGCACCTGGCCTCAAATTTTTATATTTTTAGTAGAGACGGGGTTTCGCCATGTTGGCCTGACTGGTCTCAAACTCCCGACCTCAGGTGATCCACCTACCTCGGCCTCCTGAAGTGCTGGGATTACACGCGAGCCACTGTGTCCTGCCCAGCTGATTATTCTTATACATGGTTACTTAGTATTATCTCTGATAGTTCCTTAGGTTAAGTTGCCAGAATTGGAATTTCTGGGTGAAACAGATAACGTTGGTAGTCATGTTCATCCTTGCTGATGGCTTATGTTAAATAGTGTTTTGTGGTGTTGCTTTGAATTGGAGTGCTCGCTACTATCCATTGCAGAAACATGATGTATGTATGTAATGTCCTTGTTTTCTATCTGTTCCCCTATCCAGTCCTCATAGAAATAAGATTGAGCAAAAGTTGGGAAACCTGGTTCTAGTCTCTTGATTTATATTTTTAAAAATTCCACTGTTTTCTTTTTTTTTTTTTTTTTTTTTTTTTTTAGACGGAGTCCTCGCTCAGTCGCCCAGGCTTGGAGGTGGCCAGTGGCCGGATCTCAGCTCACTGCCAAGCTCCACCCTCCCGGTTTTACGCCATTCTCACTGCTCCAAAGCCCTCCCCGAGTAGCTGGGGACCTACAGGCGCCCGCCACGCGCCCGGCTAGTTTTTTTGTATTTTTAGTAAGAGAAACGAAGGTTTCACCGTGTTCGCCCAGGAATGGTCCTTCCGATCTCCTGACCTCGTTATCGCCTGGTCTCGGCCCCAAAGTGGCCTGGAATTACAGGCCTTGAGCCCACCACCGCGCCCGGCCAATAATTTCCACATGTTTTCAAATGAAATAGGGATAGTAAAACAAATTGAACTATAAAAATATATTTTAAATTATCAGATTTCATTCATTCAAAATATTTGTTAGTGATGGTAATGTATCTGTCACTGTTGCCAGACACATTATAGTGATTACTGGTGGAGAAAACAAGCATGAGATTGCTACCCTCATGTGGTTTATGGATTAGTGGAATAGAAAAAAAGCAACATGTTTGATATTTGTATGTGAATTGTCTTTGCTTATATTTTGAAATTTTTATTTACATTGCTTTAAAGAAGATACCATGATTATACTTAAATTTTTGATAAATTGACATATACTTAAATTTATACCATTTGTATTAGTCTGTTCTCACACTGCTAATAAAAACATACTCGAGACTGGGTAATTTATAAAGGAAAGAAGTTTAATGGACTCACAGTTCCACATGGCTGGGGAGGCCTCACAATTATGGCAGAAGACAAAGGAGAAGCAAGCCACATCTTACATGGGAGCAGGCAAGAGAGTTTGTGCAGGGGAACTCCCATTTATAAAATCATAGGATCTCGTGGAGACTTATTCACTACCATGAGAATAGGCCCTGCCCTTGACGTGGGGATTATTACAGTTCAAGGTGAGATTTGGGTAGGGTTACAGCCAAACCATATCACCGTTCAATTTAAATCTTAAATTCTTTTCAATAGCCCTTGATGAAAAATAAAATCTTTCTAGCTATTGAACTTGTTTTCTTTTTCTTTAAAACAAACAAAAAAAAAAAAACAAGAGATGGGCTCTTTTGGGCTCAAGCGATCCTCCCACTTTGGCCTCCCAAAGTGCTGGGATTAAGGATGTGGGCCATTTTGCTCAGCCTGAAGTTGTTTTCTCAGGCTTATTCTCTTATGTTTTATTTTTGTTTTTTTCAGTTGAAGTCTTGCCGCTATGTTGCCCAGACTGGTTTTGAACTCCTGACCTCAAGGGATCCCCTCACCTCAGCCTCCCGAGTAGCTGAGACTACAGGCATGCACCACCAAGCTCCTCTTATCTTTTTTCTTTTAATTTTTATTTTTAATAGAGACAAAGCTCCTAGGTTCAAGGGATCCTCCCGCCTCATCCTCCCAAAGTACTGGGATTACATGCATGAGACACCACGTCGGCCCCTTTTACGTTTTTACATATGTCATGGCTGTATTACCACACCAAACTTGAGTCTGCCTGCCTGGCACAGCAAAGCTGTCCGCAGACATTGGTATTTGCAGCAAGAGAAAGTGAGACATTTATTGCAGGTTGCCAAGCGAGGAGACATGGGCAACTAATGGTTAAGACTCAAACTCTGTGATGGCTTACATGCAAACATTTTTAAAGATGGGGAGGCAGAGGTTACAGGCAAAGTCATAAATCAGTGCATTATTGATTTGGCCTAAAAAGGCGAGACATCTTGAAGTGGGGGCTTACGAGTCATAGGTGTATTAAAAGATTCTCTGATTTGGGATTGGTTAAGGAAGTGAAGCTTTGTCTAAAAACTTGGGGTCAGCAGAAAGGAATGTTGAGCTCTGGCCTGTGGGTATGGCTTCCTCCAGGCCTCTGAATAAGAAATTTAGAAAAAAGAACAGCAGAGTTCAGTCCTGTTTCCCCTAATGTGAGGTGTGTGTGTCAGTAGACACATTTGGTGGGGGTCTGGATTTCTGAAAAACAACTCAAGGACATATGTTAAGATGTTACCTTTAGTTTCTATAGGGAACCAAACATTTTGTCACTCTAACTTCCCTCACCATTATTTTAAGCTATTACCTTCTTGCTAATCAGATTGCTCATATACTTCTCAGGGCTCTCTAGGTGTCTGGAATTTCCTTTGAAGGAACTGAAGATTTTCCTTTGTTTCTATGCTTGGGGGGCCAGGCAGGCCCCTAAGAGGGGTTCCTGCTGCATCTCAGTTGTAGTTTTGAGCTATTTTTATATTTGGGTTGATTGTAATTAGATTCATAGATAGTTACTGTTTTGGGTATTTTTCAGGTCACCACTGCTGAATATGAGACGATCTGCAGCGCCAAGTCAGTTGCAGGGAAATTCCTTCAAAAAACCAAAATTTATACCTCCAGGAAGAAGTAATCCAGGTCTGAATGAAGAGATTACAAAACTGAATCCAGATATAAAACTATTTGAGGTAAGACAAAAAAGGGCTTATAATATAGATAATATAGAGAAGCATGTATGTTTAAGAAAATGCCATTTAAAGAGTTAACAATATTTTCTGCCTGTTGGAATTTTCAGTATCTCTGAAAACATCTTCTGAAAACCTTGGAAATGAAGATTACATAATTTTTTTTTAAAAGGAATAACAGGATGGGCACAGTGGCTCATGCCTGTAATCCCAGCACCTTGGGAGGCAGAGGCAGGAGGATCACTTGAGCTAAGGACGTCAAGACCTGCCTGGGTAACATAGTGAGATGCCGTCTCTACAAAAAATAAAAATTTAGCGGGTTGTGGTGGTGTGCACCTGGAGTATCAGCTATTCAGGAGGCTGAGGTGGGGGGATCACTTGAGCCTGGGAGGTCGAGGCTGCAGTGAGCTGTGATTGTGCCACTGCACTCCAGCCTGGGCAACACAGCAAGACCCTGTCTCATTCAGTCAGTGGAATAACATGTACTTGGGTCTATAAAATAAACTTTTGGTGATGGTAAGTAAGTACCTCTTTGAGGGAAGGGGTGGAGATTCTAATCAGTGTTCTTTTTAAAATTAGCACATAAGTAAGTGAAAACTTCTTTAAAGTGATTTAAAGAGAAAAAATACATAATGATTTGTATCACTATTTCAAACATTTCTTCTCATTTTTATCTATGAAAAGTGAATACTGGCTGGTTGCGGTGGCTCACGCCTGTAATCCCAGCAATTTGGGAGGCCAAGACAGGCAGATCATCTGAGGTCAGGAGTTTGAGACTAGCCTGGTTAACATGGTGAAACTCTGTCTCTACTAAAAATACAAAAACTAGCTGGGCATGGTGGTGCGCGCCTGTAATCCCAGCTACTCCAGAGGCTGAGGCAGGAGAATTGTCGGAACCTGGGAGGTGGAGGTTACAGTGAGCTGAGATCATGCCACTGTACTCCAACCTGGGTGACAGAGCAAGATTCCGTCCCCGCTTAAAAAAAAAAAAAAAAGTGAATACTGGAAGCAGTTTTAATGTATCTCATTTACTATTAAGAAAAAGGATTGTTTTGGTCTTAGGTCTAAGATCAAAGGTGTTAGTATATATGAAAGGTATATAAAGTATAAAGAAGGCATATAAAATGGAGAATTCACACTACCTACTACTCTGCAATTCCCTGATCCTTTTATGCTATAGGGATTAAAGTCTATTAATTTTTTCACTCTTCTTTTTTATTGTGGTTAAGCATATATAACATAAAATTTGCCATCTTACCATTTTTAAGTGTACAATTAAGTGGCATTAATGACTTTCACACTGTTGTGTAACCATCACCACAATCTGTTTCCAAAACTTTTTCATTACCCCAAACGGAAACTCTGTACCCATTAAACATTAACTCCCTGTTCTCTCCACTCAACTCCTGGTAACCACTATTGTACTTTCTGTCTCTATAAATCTGACTGCCCTAGGTACCTCATGGAAGTGGAATCATACAATATTTGTCCTTTTGTGTCTGGCTTATTTCCGTTAGCGTAATGTTTTCAAGGTTCATCCATGTTGTAGCGTGTATCAGAACTTAATTTGTTTGTATGGTTGAATAATCATTATGTGGTTTTACCACATTTTGTTTATCCATCCATTAATCTATCTGATGCATGCTTAGGCAGCTTCCACCTTTTGGCTATGGTGAATAATGCTGCTGTGAACATTGGCATCCAAGTTTCTGTTTGTGTTCCTGTTTTAGTTCTTTTGGGTTATAACTAGAAATGAATTTGCTAGGTAATGTGGTAATTCTGTGTTTAGCTGTCTGAGGAACCATCAAACAGTTTTTCATAGCGGTACCATTTTACATCTCCACCAGGAATGTGTGACGGTTTTAGTATCTACATCCCCAGGAGCACTTGTTATTTTCCATTAAAAAATTTTTTTTTTTTTTATTGGCATTTCAGTAGGTGCAAAGTGGTATTTCATTGTGGTTCTGATTTGTATTTCCTTAATTACTAGTGGTGCTGAGCATCTTTTCATGTGCTTATTGGCCATTTGTATATCTTTGGAAAAATGTCTATTTAAGGCCTTTGCCTGGTTTTAATGGTGTCTTTTTTTGTTGAAAAAACCTTCTAATTTTGACTCTGCTTTTTTTGGTCTGTATGTGTTTGTTTTATCCTGTATTTCTTTACCAAGTAGATTGTTTAGCACTTACCAATGTAAAATTCTGGCACACTGTAAGGAGAAAACATAGGCTTTTTTTTCTTAATAAGGTTTTCTTTCTTTCCTTTTTAAAATACTGCTTTATTTAGGTATTGATAGTTTGGATATTTGTCCCTTCAGAATCTCATGTTGAAATGTGACCTCCAGTGTTTGAGGTTGTCCTAATGGGAGATATTTGGGTCATAAGAGATGGATCCTTCATAAATGGCTAGGTGTTGTTTTCATGGTAATGAGTGAGTTCTCGCTGAGTTCACATGATATGTGGTTGTTTAAAAAGAGTGTGGCATCTTCCCTCTCCCTCTCTTTCTCTCCCTCTTGCCATTGAGACACAGGTTCCGCCTTTACCTTCTGCCCTGATTATAAGCTTCTGGAGGCCGTCATCAGAAGCAGAAGCTGGCACCATGCTGCCTGTACAGCCTGCAAAACTGTGAGCCAAAATAAACCTCTTTTCTTTATAAATTACCCAGCCTCAGGTATTCCTTTATAGCAATGCAAACTGACTAATACAGATATAACTTAAATACCATACAGTCTACTTACTACAACTCAGTGGTTTCTAGTATATTCACAGAATTGTGCAACCATCTTCACAGTCAATTTTAGAACATTTTCATGACACCAAAAAAACTTTTTATTAGTAATTTATTTCTTATTGCCGAAATATCAGTTTTCTCTTGCTGCTGAAACAAATTACCACAAATCTAATGATTTAACACAAATGAATTATAGTTCTGTAGGTCAAAAGTTCAACACAGATCTAAGATCAAGGTGTTGGCAAGGGGCCTACATTCATTTCTGGAGATTTTAGAGGAAATCTGTTCCCTAGCCTTTTCCAGCTTCTGCAGATCACCACATTCCTTGGCTCATGGCGCCCTTCTTCCTTTTTCATAGCCAGGGAAGCATGTTTGAGTTCTCATGTTTCCTTCTCTTTGGTTTTCTGCAGCTAGAACTCATTTGATTAGGTTAGGCCCAACTGGGTAATCCAGGATCATCTCTCTATTTCAAGGTCCTGGTCCTTAATCACATCTGCAAAGTCCTTTTTACCACATAACAATACATTCACAGATTCTGGGGATTAGGGTGTGGACATCTTTGGGAGCCATTATTCTGCCTACCACACTGAATAATCTGTTGTTTTAATATACCACATTTTATTTATTCATTAGTTAATGGTCATTTGGGTTGATTCCACTTTTTAGCAATTATAAATAATGCTCATGAACCTTTGTGTACAGATTTTTGTGTGGATATGTGTTTCTTCTCCTTCCCTCCCTTCCTCCCTCCCTCCCTTCCTTCCTTCCTTCCTTCCTTCCCTCTCCTCTCCCTCTCCTCTCCCTCTCCTCTTCCTCTCCTCTTCCTCTCCTCTCCCTCTCCTCTCCCCTCCTTTCGATAGGGTCTTGCCCTGTTCCCTAGGCTGGGGTGCGGTGGCACCATCATGGCTCACTGCAGCCTCCACCTACTAGGCTCAAGTGATCCTCCCACCTCCGTCTCCCTAAGTAGCTGGGACCACAGGCGTGTGCCATCATACCTGGCTAATTTTCAAATTTTTTATAGAGATGGGTTCTGCCTATGTTGCCCAGGCTGGTCTCTAAGTCCTGAACTCAAGCAGTCCTCTCCTCAGCCTCCCAAAGTGTTGGGATTACAGACGTGAGCCACCATACTTGGCCATGTTTTCATTTCTCTTGAGTGTACTCCTAGGAGTAGAATTGCTGGATTATATAATAATTCTATGTTTAACCTCTTAATGAACTGACAGACTGTTTTCCAAGCTGACTGCACCATTCATTCTTACCATCAGTGTATGAAGGTTTTAATTTTTCCAAATCCCTACCAACACTTACTATCTTTTTGATGACGGCCATACTAGTAAGTGAAGTAGTACCTCACTGTGGTTTTGCTTTGCATTTCTCTGATAGCTGATATGGAGCACTTTTATGTGTGCTTATTACCCATTTGTGTATCTCTTTGGAGAACTTTTTTTTTTTTTTTTTTTTAAGGCGAAGTCTCACTCTCTCGCCCACACTAGAGCCCAACCAATATTTATTTATTTATTCATTTATTATTTTTGAGATGGAGTCTTGCTCTGTCACTCAGGCTGGAGTGCAATGGCACGCTCCTGGCTCACTGCAACCTCTGCCTCCTGGGTTTAGGCGATTCTCCTGTCTCAGCCTCTGGAGTAGCTGGGACTAAAGGCGCCCGCTGCCACACCTCTCAGTACAATTTTCAGTACAAAAATTGTACTGAAAATACAATTTTTGTATTTTCAGTAGAGTTGGGGTTTCACCATGTTGGCCAGGCTGGTCATGAACTCCTGATCTCAGGTTATCCGCCTGCCTTGGTGTCCCAAAGTGTTGGGATTCCAGATGTGAGCCACCATGCCCAGCCAAGGTTTGTTTTTTGATGTAGTGTCTAAGGACTAATTCCAGACAAAAACTCTGATTTACTATTTTTTTCTTTTAATTCTATAAATAAATTAAACATTTTACTTTTTAAAACTGAAGTGGGCATTTTGAAGTTATACAGCAATTTTAAGCAAAGTAACATGAGAAGCCTAAAAGTATTAGGCTTAGCAGTCAACTCTGCCATCTTTTTACTTTATCTGTTACATTCTTAACTTTTTGTTCTTAAATTATTTCTTATCTTAGATTGAATTAACCTATAGTGAGAAAGTATTGCTTTGGTGACTTCAGTGGTTTTTACTTGATTGGTCTGATAAATACAAAATCTGGGACAAATTGAACATCAAAGAAATATACTAATGGATTATAACCCATTGAATAATATAGGAGTTGGAATCCATACTAATATATGAAAATAAATGAATAAATAAATAAATGAAGAGTAAGCTCTTCCTTACAGTGGAATGCTGAAGCATAGAAATAGAAATAATGATGGTGTTAGAGAGTCTCAGTGGATGCCGAAACTAGTGGGTAAATGTTCAATGAGGAAATAGGATATTTGAATATACTCAAGTATCTCCTCACAACATACTTAAAAAAATGACAAAGGGAAAAATACTTTGGCAGACACCACCTTGATCAGCGATCAAAGTTAATACCTCTAGTAATGGAACAAACCGATATTATGTGCCTCCTAATATGATGAACTGTTGTATTCTTGCCCCAAATTCACAATCTGAAACTAATCATAGGGAAACATCAGACAAATCCAGATTGAGGGATATTCAGCAAAATAACTGGCCTGTAATTTTGAAATTTCAAGACCAGAAACGATAAATAAAGTTAGAGATTAAAGGAAACTAAAGGAACATAGTGACTAGATGTAATGTGTGATCTAGGATTGGATCCTGATTTGGGGAAAAATCTGTAACAGACATTATTGGGATAAGTGACCAAATTTGAACATAGACTGTGGATTAGATGCTAGTATTGTACCAGTATTAAATGATCAATTTTGGTAATTTTTCTGTGATTATGGAAGAGAGTCTTTGGAAACACACCTTGAAGTATTTAGAGGCAAAGGAGCATAGTGTCTGCAGTTTACTCTCACGTGTGTGTGTATACATATACACAGAAAGAGCAAAGGGGGAAAGAGGGAAATGGAAGAAAATGTAAACAAATGGTTAATGTGGGTAAAGGTATCTGGGAATACTATTTTTGGAATGTTTCCATGAATTTGAGATTATATCAAAATAAAATGTTGCAAAAAAGAAAATTCATGACCTTCATTAGTTGACTTACTTTAAAATCTGATCAGATATAAAAAATAAAAAAAAGATTTTATCAGATAGGTTTTTTTTTGGGATGTTTGTTTACTAGCCATGAAGTTTATTAAGATGAGTATTTATAGTAACATGACAACTTTGCCTGTTGTGAGTTTCTATTATTTTAAAAAAATTCTGTCTATGTTTAAAGACATGTTCATGTCCTAATCACTGGAATCTGTGTTACCTTACATGGCAAAAGAGACTTTGCTGATGTGATTAATGTAAAGGACCTTGAGATGGGGAGGTTACCCTGGATGATCTGAGTGGGCCCAATATAATCGTAAGGGTCCTTGGAAGTGGAAGAGGGACAGGGAAGAGGATCAGAGAAAGAGATGGTGATTAGGGAAGCAGGGGCAGAGAGATGTGACATAGCTGACTTTGAATATGGAGGAAGAGGGCTAAGTCAAAGAATTTGGGTGGCTTCTAGAATTTTAAAAGACAAGGAAATATATTCTCTTCTGGAACCTCCAGAAAGGAACGCAGCTTTGGTGATAACTTTGATTTTAATGCAGTAAGACCTAAGCCTGAGTTCTAACTTACGAAACTATAAAATGATAAATTTGTGTTGTTCTGTGCCACCAAATTTTTGGTAATTTGAGACAACAGCAATAGAAAACCCATACATATACAAAAAAAGAGAAAACAGCATATAATGAACTTCCTTGTCCGTATTACCTAACTTCAACAATTGAAAATGCATGACTGATCTTTTTTTGTATTTTTATTTTTTGAGACAGGGTCTGGCTCTGTTGCCCAGGCTGAAGTACAGTAGTGTGATCTCAGCTTGCTGCAACCTTAGCCTCCTGGCCTCAAGCCATCCTCCCACCTCAGCTTTCGAAGTAGCTGGGACTACAGGAACACCCCACCGTGCCTGGCTAATTTTTGTATTTTTTGTAGAGACTGAGTTTCACTATGTTGCCTAGGCTCCTCTCAAACTCCTGTACTCAAGGAATCTGCTTGCCTTGGCCTCCCAAAGTGCTGGGATTACAGGTGTGAGCCACCACACCTGGCCGTGATTGATCTTGTTTCATCTTTTTTTTTTTTTTTTTTTTTTTGAGACGGAGTCTCGCTCTGTCGCCCAGGCTAGAATGCCGTGGCGCAATCTCGGCTCACTGCAAGCTCCGCCTCCCGGGTTCACGCCATTCTCCTGCCTCAGCCTCTAGAGTAGCTCGGACTATAGGCACCCGCCACCACGCCCAGCTAATTTTTTGTATTTGTAGTAGAGATGGGGTTTCACCGCGTTAGCCAGGTTGGTCTCGATCTCCTGACCTTGTGATCCACCCACCTCGGCCTCCCAAAGTGCTGGGATTACAGGTGTGAGCCACTGCGCCCAGCCTAATTTTTTATTTTTTTGAGACAGGGTCTTGTTCTGTCACCCAGGCTGGAGTACACTGGTGCATTCTTGGCTCACTGCAATCTCTGCCTCCTGGATTCAAGTGATTCTCCTGCCTCAGCCTCCTGAGCAGCTGGGATTATAGGCGTGCACCACTGTGTCTGGCTAAGTTTTGTATTTTTAGTAGAGACGGGGTTTCACCATGTTGGCGGGGCTGGTCTTGAACTCCTGACCTTAAGTGATCCGCCCACCTCGGCCTCCCAAAGTGTTGGGATTACAGGCCTGAGCCACTGCGCCCGCCCGGCCTCTTGTTTCATCTTTATTTTTCCACTCCAGCTCGAGTCCCTCCCTACTTATTTTGATGCAAATTCCAGGAATATGTTTTCATTTGTAAATTTTTAGAATATATCTCTAAAATATAAGGGCTTTTTAAGGCTGGCTGCAGTGGCTCACCCCTGTAATCTTAGCACTTTGGGAAGCCTAGGCAGGAAGATGGCTTAAGGCCAGGAGTTCAAGACCAGCCTGGGCAACATAGTGAGACCCCATCTCTACAAAAAGTAAAAAACATTAGCTGGGTATGGTGACACATGCTTGTAGTTCCGGCTACTAGGGAGGCTGAGGTGGGAGGGTCCCTTGGGCCCAGGAGTTGAGAAGGCTGCAATGAGCTGTGGTCGTGCCACTGCACTCTTTCAGCCTGGGTACCAGACTGAGACCCCATATCTTAAAAAAAGAGGTAGGGGCTCGTTAACAAAACCCAACATAGTGACATTACCATTATCTCACCTAAAAATATTTGAGTATTGATTTTAGTATTGAGAAATTTAATAAGAAAAGTATTTTATTATGAGAATGGCATGTTACGATTTAAAACTTCTGATATGTTGTTTAAAATATACTATAAGCATAATTTTCATTCTGTCATATCTTTCAGTTTTTAGTAGCGTAATTTAAAATAGTTCTAAAAACAAGCAATACAAATTAGACTTTAATTAATTAATTATTGTTTTTTTGAGATGGAGTCTCCCTCTGTCTCCCAAGCTGGAATGCAGTGGTACAATCTTGGCTCATTGCAACCTCCGCCTCCTGAGTTCAAGTGATTCTTCTGCCTCAATTTCCTGAGTAGCTGTGATAACAGGCACTTGCTATGACGCCAGGCTAATTTTTATATTTTAGTAGACAGTTTTCACCATGTTGGCCAGGCTGATCTCAAACTCCTGACCTCAAGTGATTCACCCGCCTCGGCTTCCCAAAGTGCTGGGATTACAGGCGTGACTCACCATGTCTGGCAGATATTAATTTATTTTTAAATATCTAGTTCTAATTTTTATATATATATATGTAACTGGTAGCTCGTATTTTAAATTAGAATCTTGTACGTAAAAATACAGAAAATACAGAAAATTAGGTTTGATTTCTGATTTAAATATATATTTGTTTCTTTTAGGGTGCTGCAAATAATAACACCTTTCTCCCATCACAAAGTGATCCTAGAATATGCAGTTTAAATCTGCCTAATGAAGAAAGTACTAGAGAAATTAACTACATAGATAATTGCAGTGGAAAATACTGTTTTGAAGCACCTACACTGGCAACATTAGATCTACCTCATACAGGTAAGACTGCTTTTTATTGATAAGGTTTATGCTTAGCCAATAGTATTATAGTATTCTTTAAATGATGATTTAAGAATGAATATGTTATATTAGAAAATTGTTGATGTAATACCACTAGATTGTTGGTAGTTCCGGTTTTTTGTTTTCATGATTTATCTTTAGTGATTGGATTTAATACTGTGTGATCGCCGGGCGCGGTGGCTCAAGCCTGCTAATCCCAGCCTTTGGGAGCCAAGACGCGCGGATCACGACGGGCTCAGGAGATCGAGACCATCCTGGTTTTAATACGGTGAAACACCCGTCTCTACTAAAAAATACAAAAAACTAGCCGGCGACGAGGCGGGGTCTGTAGTCCCAGCTACTGGGGAGCTGAGGACAGGAGGAATGGGTGACCCGGGAGGCGGAGCTTGCAGTGAGCTGAGAGCTGGCCACTGCACTCCAGCTGGGCGGAGAGCAAGACTCCGTCTCAAAAAAAAAAAAAAAAAAAAAAAAAAAAATAATAATAACTGTGTGATTAAAGTGTACTTTATAGTAGATGTATGCTTAAGACTGTTTATTATAAGCTTGGTCAAATGTGATCTTTTCCTCAGGCACCAAGATTGTGTTTAAAGATAGGATTAAAAAATTTTTTTTCTAAAAAGCACGTTAATAGGACTAAAATTGGAGAGTTGAACTTGAAATTAGTTAATTGTTAATTCATTAGAGTCTGGAGTACTTCAAATAAGAGTTGAATTATTAAGACACATACTTGCATGAAAAGCAAGCATTTAACAAATGCTCCATCCCTATATTGTTGAACTGAGTTAAAATAATGATTATGGTTCTTTTTGTATCTGTGAGAGATCACTATTTGTTAGATAACTAAAAAAAAAAAATAAAGATGGTTCATAGATGTTTATTTGGTCTTGTGAAAGCCATCATTGGACTGTGTTTTTCCAAATTACATTTTATTCATATTTTGGTTGAGTGAACAGATTCAGCCAGCTGGCCTCATCTATTGGGCTACAGAATAGTAACTGCCATCCTTTTGGTACCAGTGCAAATCAACAAAGTGCCCTAAGCACTTACCCATTTTGAAGGAAGTTCTTGGACTTTCTGATGATTAATGAATTTTACCTGTGAATAGGTTTGTATCTTGTTGGGACAGAAAGGAATTCTGTATTTACCTAACTGGCCATTATCTTGGTGCCATTTATGTGCTCCTCATAACTTTTCAAAAGCTGTGACTAGTGTCAGAACAAGGTTGAGAAAGACTTAAGTTGAGAAATAGGGTCGAGAAAGCTGCTCCTAGGAAGATCCCTAGGAACAGCTCTGGGCATGGCAGTTTAGCCGCTGCTTTGTGTTACTGACTTGCTCTCCCTTCTTTCCTCCCTGTTTTCCCCACTTATTCCTTCCTTGCTTCTATCCTTGTTAGGTGACTATTCTGTTTTCCCAGGTTTTCTTTTCTGCTTTAAGCCCGAGGTAGATAATGATCCATGTATGCCCAGTTCTTTTCTAATTTCTTCATCAGAAAATGACATTTAGACTCTGGAATATAATACCTTTTATATTACTAATCTTGGGCTTTATTTGTGTTCTACTGTAGTTTCTCATTCTCTTCCCTGCTAAATTTGAGAAGGGAGTTAAGAGTTAAGATAAAATAAAGAGGGAGTTAATTTACTCAACTCCTAATCCCTTAATCCTTTCTCTGGTTAGTACATTCAGTGAACTGGGGAACCTGTGCCAACTTCCTGATACCCTCCTGTTTCTTGTTCAGAGAGAGGTTAAATTGGGGAAAAGAGCTTTATTTGAAATGTTTTGTTCTCTATGGTGGATTGTGGGAGAGGGATGTAGTATATAGAAAAGCATAGAGATGAGAGACCTGTTTAGTATCTACTCACCCTTTCACATCTTTTTCATTCTACATCTAATCCACCTTGAAATGAACTACAAATCTGTATGTCCCAGTTCAATAAAATATGTCTTTTCCCCATCACCTTTTTATTTTGAAATATACCTACATACTCTCAAGTTGAAAGAATGATCCAATTAACATCCTAAACTCACCAGTTACTAACATTTTGCCTCATTTGTGTGCTTTCTTTCTTTCTCTCTGTGTAGATGCACTCCCCTCAACCTTTTGAAAATAAGTTGCATATATCATGCCACTTAACCTCTAGCCACTTAAGCACGTATTTCTTGAAATAAATGTTTTCTCCTGTATAACCACACATTGTTATTATACCAAACAGGATTAATAGTAATTAATAATATTTAGTTCATTGTTAATATCATTTTTGCTTAAGCTAGTTTGAGTTTGGTTTCTCTTTCAACTGAAAGAGCCCTGATAAATACATTTTCACTTTCTTGAATTCACTGGACACTTTGAGTCTTTTCATAATGCTATGTGTTTGCAGATAATATTCTTTGTGTGAAAATGAAGATGTGGGTCTACCACTAATGACTGCCCCCAAAGCTTAGGGAATGTGATTTCTTTGGGTTTTGTGGTAGAAGGGCCATAGGGCTCACTTCTGTCTTTTTTGATCTAAGCTCCACAGGTCTTTCTTTTCATGAACAATCTAGTTTTGAGCCTGGGCTTTCAAAACCAAATTCTGGGAGAGGGGAAATGTAGTAGCTTGAATTGTGTCTCCTAAAGATATATGTTAAAGTCCGCTTAAGCCTTGGTACCTATGAATGTGACCTTATTTGGAAATAGGGTCTTTGCAGATATAATCAAGATAAAGTCATACCGGGTTAAAGTAGACCCTAAATTTAATGACTGGTGTCCTCATGAAGAAAGAGATAGAAGCACGGAGGGAAAAAGGCCATGTGATGATGGAGGCAGAGATTGGAATAACCACCCCTGATTGCTGGCAACCACCAGAGGCTAGAAAGAAGCAAATAAATATTCTCTCTTAGAACTTTCTCAGAGAGAGCATGGCCCTGCTGACACCTTGATTTTGGACTTCTGGTTTCCAGACTGTGAGAAAATAAATTCTGTTGTTTAAAACCACCCAGTTTGTTACAGGAGTCTCCGAAATGAATACAGGAAGCCCCAGATCTCTTGGATATTCAGAGCTATGTAGTTTCTTTAGAAGAAGATAAAGTTTTTTTATTCTTTCTGATTCTTTCTCATTCTGAAGAACTGTGAGAGGAGACTATGCCATCTTCTGTTACCTGTTTACCTGAATCTCCTTCACAAAACTGTGACATACAAAGGCAGGAATGTTCTTTTGTTAAGGTTTTAAATCAAACTGCATGGATTCAAAAACATTTTGTGACTGAATGAAGAGATCCTGAGAAACTTATAGTTTTCTGTAGTTGAGTCCCTTGGCTGTCTTTGGCTTCACAGTGCTTCAGGGAAGTCAAGTAGCCACAAAGAGGCTATTGGAATATTATAGTTTAATGTTCCAATACAATAAATAACATATCATTTATGTTATTTTATAACAAAAAATTCACCATTTTAATCATTTTAAAGTATACAATTAAGTGGCATTTAGCATAATTACAATGTTGTACAACTGTCAATTCTATCTAGTTCCAGAACATTTTCTCTAAAAGAAACCCAAGATCAATTAAACAGTCACTCTCCTTTATTTGCTTTCTGTCTCTATGGATATACCTATTCTGGATATACTATGTAAAGAGAATCATACAATATATAATCCATTGTGACTTTTTTTTTTTATTTTTTTTAAAGGTAATGCATGCACATGGTAAAAAAAACTTAGAAGGCATTAAGAATATAGTAAAAAGTCAGCTGGGCATGGTGGCTCACACCTGTAATCCCGGCACTTTGGGAGGCCGAGGCAGGAGGATGACCTGATGTCAGGAGTTTGAGACCAGCCTGGCCAACATGGTGAAACCATACAAAATTAGCTGGGTGTGGTGGTGCAGGCCTGTAATCCCAGCTACTTGGGAGGCTGAGGCCAGAGAATTGCTTGAACCCAGGAGGCAGAGGTTGCAGTGAGCCGAGATTGCACCATTGCACTCCAGCCTGGGCAAAAAAGAGCAACACTGCATCTCAGACAAACAAACAAGAAAAGAATATAGTAAAAAGTCTCCCTTCCCCGTTACCTAGCTATCTACTTCCCTTCCCCAGAGGTAACCAGTTACTAGTTTTTTGTATGTCTTTTTTGAAGTATTCTACATATTTGGAAACATATATGTATATATATATTTTTTCTCCTTCTAAATAATTGTTCACTAGCTTCCTTGTTCTATACATTGTGTTTTTACTGCAACAGTATATCACTGAAATCTTTTTGTCAATACATTTAGAACTACTTTATTTATTTATTTATTTATTTATTTATTTATTTATTTATTTATTTGAGATGGAGTCTTGCTCTGTCACCCAGGCTGGAGTGCAGTGGCATGATCTCGGCTCACTGCAACCTCCACCTCCAGGTTCAAGTGATTCTTCTGCCTCGACCTCCTGAGTAGCTGGGATTACAGGCACCTGCCACCATACTTGGCTAATTTTTTTGTATTTTTGGTAGAGACAGGGGTTCACCATGTTGGCCAGGCTGGTTTTGAACTCCTGACCTCAAGTGATCTGCCCACCTCAGCCTCCCAAAATGCTAGGATTACAGACGTGAGCCACTGCACCCAGCCAGAACTATCTTATTTTTAAAACTAATTCCATTGTGTGGATGAGCCAGATGTACTTAACTGATGTCTCAATAATGGATATTTAGTTTGTTTGGGATCTTTTGTTATTACAAACAAAGCTACAATAAATATCTATATAATATATACATATAGGATACTATATTCATAAATACCTTGGAGTAGGATACTCATCACAAGGTATGTGCCTTTACCTTTTTGATGGATAATGATAAATTGCCTTCTACAGGGGTTAGTACAGGTTTATACTCTCATCAGCAATGCATGAGGAATGCATTTATTATGTATTGTGATGCTCAATCTATACGTAAGTATGTATTTATATTTTTGATATTTGACAATCTAAGTTAATCTTATTTTGTTGTGCTTTCAATTTAAACTTTTTGATGTTAAAGATTATTTAAAAATTACAGAAAAAATTAAGGTTAGTAGGCCGGGTGTTGTGGCTCACACCTGTAATCCCAGCATTTTGGGAGACCGAAGTGGGTGGATCATGAGGTCAGGTGTTTGAGACCATCCTGGCTAGCATGGTGAAACCCCATCTCTACTAAAAATGCAAAAAATTAGCTGCGCGTGGTGGCAGGTGCCTGTAGTCCCAACCACTCAGGAGGCTGAGGCAGGAGAATGGTGTGAACTCAGGAGGCAGAGCTTGTGGTGAGCCGAGATCGCACCATTGCACTCCAGCCTGGGTGACAGAGTGATACTCTATCTCAAAAAAAAAAATAAAATAAAATAGAAAGCAAAAATTAAGGATAGTATAAAAAACTTTCACAAATTTAACATTTTTGTGTGTATTGTATGTATATGTGTAATGTTTCAGAACTAGTTAAGAATACTGTCATGATGCCCCATCACCTGAAATTTTTCAGTATGTGTTTCCTAAACAAGGACAGGCTACTGTATAATAAAGTATAGAAGTACAACAGTCAAAATCAGGATATTAACACTGATACAATACTATGGTCTGAATGTTTCTGTTTCCCCAAAATTCATATGTAGAAACCTAAGCACTAATGCGATGGTATTAATATTAGGAGGTCAGGGCTTTGGGAGGTGGCTGGGCCAGGAGGGTGAAGCCCTCATGAATGAGATTAATTCCTCTGTGAAACAGGCCCCAGAGAGTTGCCTTTCCTCTTTCACCATGTGAGGATACAGGAAACAGTGCCATTTATGAACTAGAAAGGAGGCCCTTACCAAATACTGAATCTGCCAGTACCTTAATCTTGGACTTCCCAGCCTTTAGATCTGTGTGAAATACATTTCTATTGTTTATAAGCTACCCAGTTTATGGTATTTTGTTTTAGCGGCCTGAATGGACTAAGACAATATCCTTTATGGCAGAAACGAATTTAAAAATGAATAAACTTTTTTTTTCCTGCTAGACCAGGATATGTGTTATATTCAGTCATTATGTCTTTTAGTTGCCTTCGATCTGGAACATTTTCTTAGTCTTTGCTTATATTTTGTGACTTTTTAAATTAAGGAGTACAGGCCAGTCATTTGTTGAATGCTTATCAGTTTGGGTTTGTTTGATATTTCCTTATAATTAGATTTAGTTTACACATTTTTGGCAGAAATATCACAGAAATAGTTCTTAATATATCATCAGAAGGCACATGATGTCAGTTTATCTCATTACTGGTGATAATAAGTTTGATTATTTGGATAAATTGGTGGCAGCAGGGTTTCTTCACTGTAAAATTATTTTTACCTTCGAAATTAGTAAGTATCTATGGAGAGTTACTTTGAAACTGCTGATTCTTACCTGAAATTTAGTACTATAATTGTTGCCAAATGTTAGTTTTCTCATTCCATCTGTATTTATTAGTTGGCATTCTGTTGCAAGGAAGAGCTTTCCCTTCTTCCCCATTTATTTGTTAATTAATTTTTATGGATTCATAAATGTCTGTTTTATTCAGGGGGTTATAATCTCTTATTTATTATGATGCTCAGATTGTCTCAGATTTGGCCAATGGAGTCCCTTTACCAGGGCTCCTGTGTCCTTTTGACAATCCCCATCAATTTTTGAGCGTTTTTGTGCTTCTGGCACAATAAGATCTTTCCTGTCCCAGGTCTAGAAATCATTCAAGAGGCCTAGTTCTTTTTTGGTGGAGAAGTGTATTTAAAAACCAAGAACTGACCACTAGGTGTATTCACTGATACTGCAGTGTTATTGCTTTTAGTTCTTCTAGCAGTCAAAACTAGGAAATCTATATATGATTACATCTATATTTATCTATAAATATTAAAAACCACCAGCTCATACCAATACCTCCAATTCTGATATAGTACCCCAGGATTCATTTTAGTTTGCAGCCCCTTCTTTCATAGTGAAAAATTTGGTTATTGTTATCTTAAATATATTTACCTATTAATTTCATTTCTGTTTAACCAGTCTTTCAAAAAGGGACCACATTTAATAGTAAATTTTTTTTTTTTTTTTTTTTAGACAGTCTTATTCTGGATTCAAGCAATTCTTATTCCTCAGCCTCCCATGTAGCTGGGACTACAGGCGTGCACCACTACACTCGGCTAATTTTTGTATTTTTACTAGAGATGGGGTTTCATCATGTTGGCCAGGTTGGTCTCGAACTCCTGGCTTCAAGTGATTTGCCCACCTCGGCCTCCCAAAGTGCTGGGATTACAGGCACGAGCCTGGCTGAGATTTTATATCCTTATTAAAAGTGCTTATTTGAACAGAAGTTAGTTATACTTTTTCTCACAGAAACTATGACATGATAAAACTTCTTTTGTTTATATCTGACTTTTTTAGCACCATCATAAATAGGGTTTTTGCAAAATATTTGTGGATTGCTTAACTTTTCCTACGGGCCTAAAATTCTTTGATATTCAAGTCAGTCTCTTTCCAAGTACCTATCATGTCAACCTTTTGCAAAATTTGCTATTTCATTTTGTAGTTGATTGTCATGCAGTCTCAAAGAGACTTTGATATTATGGTTGAGGTTTAAGGGACATTTGAATAGAAACTGATTTTTAAAAATTTGTGACCAGTTGATTGGTGAATATGTTTTCTTTTCTAGTGACTCTTACTTCCTTATATAACAATCTAGACATAACTGCAAGGAATCAGATATTGAATATTCAGAGCCACTGTGTCTTTTTCCCCATAGAAAATTCTCCACAGACAATTGAGTATTGAGAAGATCATCCTTTGTCCTTTAGGGCTCTTTTATGATGACTTGGGTTAGGGAATAATAGGTTTTATGGCTTTTGGGTGTATGAGCATTGTTTCTGATCCACACTATTGGACAGTCAGTTAGCAGTCCAGTCTTCTGAAGAGGGGGAAACATGATAGGTGTATCTTTTTTCCTTTCAAAACTACACCATTGAAGATAATTCTCCCCTAACTAATTTGCCTTCTAGTTCTTATCCTAGTTATCAGGATAAAGAAGGGCTTTTGAGGAAACCTGTACACTGGGACTGTTCTTTTGAATTCCTGCCGTGGATGGAAGTGAATAAGAATCAGGCTACTAAAAAAAGGTCCTGGTCACTTGAATATTGATTCTCTCATATGCAACCTTGCAAATCATCCTGAAGGATGTTTGAAACTACTGAGGTGTTACCAGGGCTATTTCTAGGAGGTTGGATTATCAAATTCTCTCCAGCGTATAGAGCGTTTCCTTTTGTTTTGGAGACAGTTTCACTCTGTCACCTAGGCTGGAGTGAGTGATGCGATCCTGGCTCACTGCAACGTCTGCCTCTCGGGTTCAAGCGATTCTCCTGCCTCAGGCTCCTGAGTAGCTGGGATTACAGGTGCCCGCCACCACGCCTGGCTAAGTTTTGTATTTTTTTTTTTTT
>NW_016823854.1:111545-115282 GCF_001698545.2 Rhinopithecus bieti | reverse complement strand
GCTTTTTTTTTTTTTTTTTTTTTTTTTTTTTTTTTTTTTTAAATAACATTCCACATATAAGGTGAGATGCAGTATTTTTCTTTCTGTGTCTGGCTTAATTCATTTAGCATAATGTCATCCACATCCTTCCATGTTGTGGCAAATGACAGGGTCTCCTTTTTTAAGGCTGAATGATATTCTATTTTGTGTATGTGTATGTGTGTGTGTATATATATACACACACACACCATCTCACATTTTTTATTCCATTTATCTGCCAATGGATGCATTTATCTGGAGTGGACACTCCCATGATGCAGTGAACACGGGAGTGCAGATTTTTGAGATGGTGATTTCATCTCCTTCAGGTGTGTGCCCAGAAGAGGGATTGCTGGGTCATATGGTAGTTCTATTTTTAATTTCCTTAAGAACCTCCATAATGACTGCACCAATCTTCATTCCCACTAACAGTGTACAGGGTTCCCTGTTCTCCATACTCTTGCCAACATTTTTTATCTCCTGTTTCTTTTTGGTGGGAGAGTGGGGCGGAGGAGACAGGATCTTGCTCTGTCACCCAGGCTGGAGTGCAGTGGTACAATCATAGCTCAATAGAAAGACAAAAAAATAACCAAAACTGTAGAATAGTTGAAATAATAGTGACATTCAGCCTGTACTTTTTGGAGAATAAACTGTCTTCCTATCTTGTCTTTCATTTGAATCTTCATTTAAAAACAAAATGTCAGAGAAGTGCTAATTTGAGCAAGGTAACATAGGCAAAGAAGAAAACACAAGGGAAATAAAGAAAAAATAACCAAAAAGAATATATTTTTTTATATCAGCTAATATGCTTTTGGTTCAAGTATCAATAAAAATACTAGCTTATATAATTGAAGGTTTTTATTGGCATGTATAACTGGAAATTCCAGGCTTCAGGACTGACTGGTCTAGCAGTTTAAAGGATATCATCATGAACCCTATTTCTTTCTGTTTATTTCATCTGTCATCTGTAGGGTTGGTTGCATTCTTAGACTGGCTCCACTCATGTTAAATGATGGATCCCAGCAACTACTGTGGCCACACGCATTTTCTCATCCATCTGATGACAGGCAGATGATTCCTACTCAGAATCACTAAATAAGATTTCCTAACTTTGTGCTGTTACTGACCACTTTCCTGTGACCAGGGTTTTTTTCTAATCCCAGTCTTAGTTTGCCATCTTGAAGAGGAATCCTTACTAGTTTCTGAGAATCCTCAGTGTACCAAACAGTCACATACTTTTCATCTCCTTCCTTAGAAGTGAGAGTTATTTCACCCAAATTTTCTGGCTGCTGCACAATGAGTGAGCAGTGTAGTGAATATTGTGAGATGCCACCAGCAAACATAATGTTAACTATACTGATAAAATGATTAAGTTAAAGAATGGCTAAAATAAATAAGAGTAGCTTAGCAATGTTTTCAGTATACAAAATTCATCTAAAGGGCAGGCCAGCTTCTGAGACAGAGAGACTCCTTTAGTTCAACATATTTTTACACCAAGGACAAGACTTGGCCAAACAGAGATCCTTAATAGACAGCTGGGAGCTATTTTGTGAAGATATATGTAAATTTAGATTATATAGAGTAGTTCTGTGATTCATATAGCATGGGTGGAGTAAATTTTATAATTTGACTCCTTCAGTTTTGTGAGGGTTTTCAAGGTTCTTAAATCCCAGGTTTTGATTGTCTTGACTGCTTAACATCACAGAATATCACCACCAAAGCACAGTGATGAAGTGTGAGATATTTAAATGCTATAACTGAGAATAACTCTTAGGGGTTGGATTTACCCTAGTTTTTGCCCTATTTTTATGTGGCAGATTTTTTTTTTTAAGTCTTATCTTCCTCTCACGTTGCATTGTGATTATATCAAACATAATCTTATATGCCTCTTCAGAGTCCCTTGGTACCATCTGCCTCATAGAATTTTCTGCTGCCACTGGAGGCTAGCCAGTTGCTTCATCTGAGGAATGAGGGCCCTATGCCTTGGTGGCCACCATCTAGCTAAATTTATGAACCATACGCTGGGAGGGTCTGGCTCCTCCTGCCACTTCCAGTCTTGGGTATGATACCATACCACATCCTTGTAGGTAGCATCCTAAGCATCTGTGAAGGCCAGATGACACAAAATGGAAGTGCAGTGTACTTCAGGGTGGACTTTGACCAGTGGGAAATAGGAGACAGGCAGGAACCTGCCAGATAAATTTCTTTTTCCACATGGACTACTCTGAGGTATGGTTTCTTTTTGTAGTCTATCAGGAGACATTCCACAAAGAGTACTCCAAGTGGATGCATTTGTTAAGTGACCTACTATATATTTTTATAGCTTGTTGTAAAATGGTCGCCAGCACTTTCCCTTGCTTTATATATTTTCTTGCCTCAGTTTACCTTCTCTTCACCCTTGATGCCCTGTGTATGCACCTCTCAAGTGAAACATCAGCATTTTAATCAGGCTCTGTTTGCCAGAGAACTTGGTGAAGACAAAGATTAATAAGGCATATAATTCTTATCTGGACTTTTTTGGACTACCTCCTGAAATATAGAAAAAATTTTCTGTAATCACTGTACTTTTTGTGCCTTAAAAAAAGTTTGTGGGAAAACTACCCCACAATTATTCTTTACTATTACATCTAATTATCTAAGTTTTATTTGATAAATTTAACTTTGTTCAAACTTTGCACATTTTTGATGGCTAGAGTTTAAAATATACTACTTGCTATGTTTTCTTTTAATGATAATTTTGGACATTTTATGATACTTTAAAAAATCTTATATAAAAGTTGAAAGAAATTTTTATTGGGCACCCATAAACCTACCATCTCAAGTCTACAATTAAAATTTTACTATATGTGCTTTATTATATATTTATCCATCAGTCTATATTAATTTTAAAAAAGGATTCTCAAGTTTCAGATATCAGTACGTTTTCCTCAAAATAATTAATGCAATTCATTAAGATTAATGTACTTAAGCCTATGTGTGGTGGCTCATGCCTATGATCCCAGAGCTTTGGGAGGCTGAGGTGGGAGGATCGCTTCAGGCCAGGAGTTCAAGACCAGACTGGGCAACATAGTGAGGTCCTATCTCTTAAAAAAAAAAAAAAATTAATGTACCTAAATACATTCTCTAAAGAAAAATATCTAAAATACTGCAGATACAACTCAGCTGTTATTGTGGGTGCAATGCTTCAAATAAATGGTGTTATTCAGTATATATCTACCTATAGCTTTATCTTTGACACTCGTGAATAAAAAAATCAAGACACATTAAAGTGGTAAAAACAAAATTTATTCAGTAACTACTGGCAATAGGGGAAAGAGCTGAGCTCCATGATTTGTGCAGTCGTGACTGGGCTTTTTAAAGGGAGAATGAGGGAGTATGGAAAGTGGAGCAACTGAGGGCTCAAGTAGAGTCAGGAAAGTGAAAATTACAAAGGGTTGGTGCTGTGGTTTGAATGTTTGTGTTTCCTCCACATTTATATGTTGAAATCCTAACCCCAAAGGTGGTGATATTAGGAGGTAGGGCCTTTTGGGAGGTAATTAGGTCATGAGAGTGGAGCCCTCATGAATGCGATTAGTACTCTTTAAAATAGGCCCAAGAGGCCGGGCATGGTGGCTCAAGCCTGTAATCCCAGTACTTTGGGAGGCCGAGACGGGCGGATCACGAGGTCAGCAGATCGAGACCATCCTGGCTAACATGGTGAAACCCCGTCTCTACTAAAA
>NW_016823854.1:92892-111088 GCF_001698545.2 Rhinopithecus bieti | reverse complement strand
AAAAAAAAAAATAGGCCCAAGAGATCTCATTTGCTCCTTCTGCCTTGTGACGACATACTGAGATGGCACCATCTAAGAACCAGTAAATGGGCCCTTACCAGACACCAAATCTGCTGGTGTTTTTATCTTGGGCTTCCTAGCTTCCAGAACCATGGAAATAAACTTGTGTTGTTTATAAGCCACCCAGTTTATGATACTTTGTTATAGCAGCTCCAGGCTAAGATAGTTGGTCACTGTAAATGTGAGTGGGTCAGGTGTGCCTGCTACCTGACAGTTATCAAAATTAGGATTCTGTCCTCCCACAGAGACTGGAACACAGAGATCCAAACCTTCCTGATGATTACATTTCAAAGGAGTGGCTTTCTGGTTCTTGAGAAAGACACTGCTGAGTTGTAGGAGATTCATACACATCTCAAAGGGACAGAGGAAGAATTCACAATTGTAAACTCTTCTTAGTTAGTGCTCTAAGAAAGGAAGGTCAGGGGCCTATAGTCAGGTATTGGCTAGAATAAACAGTAAGCTTCTTTTGATAGCCCTGAACTTCTCCAGACTGGAGCTCAAAAGAAGGCTGAGTATTCCAGGGCTGAGTGGAGGTGGGCTAGGCTACTAGAAGCCATCCTAGAGTTAGTTGGTCAAGGCTCTTAGAGCAAGAATTTGGATGGAGTTGTTGTTTGCCAAGAATTATTTACAGTTCTCATTAGTTTGCCTTGGATGTTTTTTGTTTTCATTTTAGAACCTTATTCTTTTTAATTGCTGCAAAGTATACAATGGTATGAATACATCATAGTTAATTTAGGTTGTTTTTAGTGTTCTTTTGACTATTAAAACCTCTACAGTGAACGTCCTTGTGCATGTGGTCTTGTGAACATATGCAAGTATTTCTCAGGAATTGTCAGATTATAATGTGTTTGCATTACACTTCAATATGGTCTGCCAAGTTGCCTTCCAAAATGATTGCCATCATTAGTGTATGAGAGAATTTATTTTCCCAACTTCTTCAACCCATGTTACTAAACTTTTTTAACTTTTGCCAATTGAATGAGGAAAACCTACTGTTATCTTTTAATTTGTGTCTCCCTGTTTACTTGTGAAGTTGAGTTCTTTGTATGTTCGACATTTATGTTTTATTCATTAAGGTATCTGTATTCTACATCCATTTTTCTATTGTATTTCATAAGCATAAAATTTATTTAATATACATTTTATATGATACAAGAGCCTTCATAAGTAAATGAAGACCCCAAAATGGGTAAACTTGTATATTTTTTATTTTACAGTTTATTTTATTATTTATTGATACATAATGGTTGTACATATTTTGGGGGTGCATGTGATATTTTGATATATGCATACAATGTGTAATGATCAAATCAGTGTGTATTAACCAAAAATGTGACTCAATCAGTAGAGGTTTATTAAGCCGAAGTTTAAGGATGCACCTGGGAAAAACACAAGTCACAGGAGCGTCTGTTAACCTGTGCTTTCCAAAAGAGGGTTTCTGGAACTCAGTATTGAAGAATAAAGAGCAAGCAGAAGGGACAAAGGAAGGTAAGAGAGGCAGTGAGACAAATGGTTACATTTTTGTGAGGCTCTAATTAGTGCTCAGTAAATCTGTGTTTTACATAAGGTAAGGTAAACATTTGAAAAGACGGAGTAGAGGAAAGAGTCAGTTATGCATCCATTTCGGGGTAGCCAAAGGAGTGATTTTTTTTTTTTTTTATAATTTCATTTTGTTCCCTTGGGTTATTACTATTATTATTTTTCTTAAACTTTTATTTCAAGTTCAGGGGTACACATGCAGGGTATGCAGGTTTGTTAACATAGGTAAACGTGTGCTCTGGTGGTTTGCTGCACAGATCATCCCATCACGTAGGTATTAAGCCAACATCCATTAGTTATTCTTCCTGATGCTCTCCCGACCATCCCTATAGGCCCCAGTGTGTGTTGTTCCCCACAGCGTGTCCATGCGTTCTCATCATTCAGCTCCCACTTATAAGTGAGAACATGCGATATTTGGTCTTCTGTTCCTGAATTAGTTTGCTGAGGATAATGGCTTCGAACTCCATCCTTGTCCCTGCAAAAGACATGATCGAAGGAGTGATTTTTTGTCTTGTCTCTGTTCTGTACCTAAGAAGGTAAGCTTGTAATTGACATTGTCAGTGTGAGATTTAACAGAACTCAGTTTTAAGAGTTAAACTTAGGTTGCACACCCAAGGTTACAATTGGCATGTGCTGGTTTTATAGGTGGGTGGGTATGTACCCTGAAAGATTTAGTGACTAGGAAGGGATTTTCTTGTGAGAAATTTGTGAGGGAGGTATATGTCCTTTTCCCGTTGCGGGACCCTAACTTAACATGTAATGCTATGACACAGGGTTGTGAAATTATAGCTCTGGGGGGAAGAGGAGGAAGGAAACGCATTGCGTGACTAATTTTCTAGGTTTAACTTTCTCTTTGGTATAATGAGTTTGGGGTCTTAAGATTTTAATTTTCTTTTACAAGAGTAGTTAGGACATCTATCACCTCAAACATTTTTTATGTTAGGAACATCCCAATTCTAATATTTTGAACTATACAATAAATTGTTGTTAACTGTAGTCACCATATTATATTATTGAACACTAGATCTTATTCTTTCTATTTAACTGTACTTTTTTTTTTTTTTGATACAGAGTCTTGCTCTGTTGCCCAGGCTGGAGTGTGGTGGTGCGATCTCAGCTCACTGCAGGCTCTGCCTCCCGGGTTCACACCATTCTCCTGCCTCGGCCTCCTGAGTAGTTGGGACTACAGGCGCCTGCCACTACGCCTGGCTAATTTTTTGTATTTTTAGTAGTAGAGACGGGGTTTCACCATCATCTGCCCACCTTGACCTCCCAAAGTGCTGGGATTACAGGCATGAGCCACTGTGCCAGGCTTAACTGTACTTTTGTACCCATTAACCAACCTCTCTTAATCCCTACCTCTCCTTCCCAGCCTCTGGCCACCACTAATCAAGTCTCTACTTCCATGAGATTCACCCTTTTAGCTCCCACATGTGAAAGAGAACATATGGTATTTGTCTTTCTGTGCTTGGCTTATTTCACTTAACATAATGTCCTCCAGTTCCATCCATGTTGCTGTAAATGACAGGATTTCAGTTTTTATAACTAAATAATATTCCATTGTGTATATGCATTGATGGACACTTAGGCTGATTTTTTTTGCCTTTGTTTATTGACTGTTTTGTAAGCATTTTGTTTCACAAAAATCTCCAACTGAAGTTAATAATATGTGATATTGTGGAATATATATTTGGCCTTTGACCCCATTTCCCTGGTATACAACTCCTAAAATCCTTAGGACCTCCAAAGTAATGTCTGTTTGTGTGCTAGTGATTGATTGATGGCTGACAGCCCCTAGGTAGTTTCAGGATGTGAGCTGGTTACCTGAAAGACCAAGGCACCATTAGAGGGGTGGAATGTTCAGCCTCATCCCTATCTCTGGGGAGAGGAGAGATACTGAGGGTTAAATTGATCACTAGTGGCCAATGATTTAACCACTCATGCCTATGTAATGAAGCTTTCGTAAAAAGCCCAAAAGCCCTGTGTTTGTAGAGCTTCGAGATAGCTGAACAAGTGGAGGTTTCTGGGGGTTGTGCCTGGGATGGGCATGGAAACTTTGTGTCCCTTCCACCATAACTCGCCCTGTGCATCTCTTATATCTGGCTGTTCATTTGTATCCTTTGTAATATCCTTTATAATAAACTGGTAAGCATGTTTCTGGAGTTCTGTGACCACTCTAGCAAACGAATAGAACCCAGAGGGGATTGTGGGAACCCCAACTTGAAGCTTTTCGGTGAGGTGTTCTGGATGCCCAGACTTGTGACTGGTGGGGCCGTGGGGTTTGTGGTACTGAGCTCTTAATCTTTGAGATCTAACACTATCTCCTGGTAGATAGTGTTGGAGTTGAATTAGAGGGTACCTGGCTACTCTCCACTGCAGAACTTATTTCTTGCTTGGTATGTGGGGAGAAACTCCCACACATTTGGTCACACAAGTCTTCCATGTTGATTGTTGTGGTGTGAGAGCAGAGGAAAAACAGTTTGAGTTTTTTACTCTTAGACAGCACAATGATTCTTCATAAAACTCTATGACTACATCAACGAGCATTGGCAAAGAACAAAAAAATTATTCAATTTCTTTCACCAGTTTCATAAACTGGCAGTGATTCATAGCATTTACACACATATTTGTAATGTTTTAAACAACTATATCCATGTCACCTGTTCATAGTCTGCTTTAGAAAGCCCTGCACAGTATTTTCTACTCAATTCTGCATCAGTAGTATAGCTTCTTTTTAAATTAAAAACTTGTCCATTCTATTTTCAAACTGGAAGATAATTTTATTGTAATATAATCAAAACAGTAATAAATATTTCAGATTAATCATCAATTACAGTTTACATAGGTTATCACTAATTTGTGCTGTCTGCATTGAGGACTAAGCTCTGATTTTTTTTTTTTTTAACCTTGCCCAAATTCCTGTCTAAGGGGTCTGAGGAATCATGCTCTATAAACCATACATTCTCATCAGATGGGTTTTATTTAACCCTGTATATCATGACTTACTTTCCAGTCTGACTCTGGCATAACATGGAAGAAAATAAAAATATTTTACCCCAAAACATGTTTCTCTGCCGTATCTTGAAATGGTCCTGCAAAGCCATACCTTGTGGGAAAAATCCACATTCTATAGATAATCTACTTTCCCCTTGTTTTCCTTCCTTCCTTTCTAGATCCAGGAGATAATCAACTAAGAGCCAGGCACCCTTTTAGGTCTAATAATAAACAGTATAAAACCTGCTCTCTCTGAAGTCTGCTATCTGAGAGCGTCCTCTGCACAATAAAACTTGGTGCCTACAATCCTTTATCTTAACCTGAACATACATTTCCTTTCTGTTGATCCCAGGTCTTCAGATAAACTCAACCAATTGTAAACCAGAAAACGTTTATAGCCTGGAACCCCACCCCACCCCCACCCCGCCTTGAGTTGTCCCGCTTTTCTGAACCAAACCAATGTATTTCTTAAATGTATTTGGTTGATGTCTCATGCCTCCCTAAAATATGTAAAACTAAGCTGTATCCCGACCACCTTGGCACATTTTCTCAGGGCCACCTGAGGGCTGTGTCTTGGGCCATGGTCACTCATATTTGGCTCAGAATAAATCTCTAAACATATTTTATACAGAGTTTGACTCTTTTTGTTAACAGCATGATATATTCAAATACACTATGATCTGCTTCTTTCATTTTAATGCTGCCTGGAGTAGACCATGATATGAATGTATTGTATGCTTTTAACTCCAACTGATGTGCTTTTAGATTGCTTCCACTCTATGCAACTACATAGAATGCTTCATTGCTGTCGTGTGCATTTTGAGTATTTTTCTAAGGTAGATTCTGAGACATAAAATTACCACAATTTTAGAAGATTTCCTACTCATGTAAAATATTAGTAGATACTCCCAGATCACCATCCAAAATGTCATTTTACACTCCCTTCAACGGTACAGAAGAGTACTCTTTCCCTTCTATCCTTATCCACTCTTGGAGTTTCCTTTTTTTATTTTTTTGAGGCAGGGTCTCTCGCTCTGTCACCCAGGCTAGAGTGCAGTGGCATGATCATGGCTTACTGCAGCCTTAATCTCTTGGGCTCAAGTGATCCTTCCACCTCAGGTTCCCAAATAGCTGGAACTACAGGCACATGCCACCACACCCGGATGATTTTTGTATTTTTTGTAGTCACAGAGTTTCTCCATGTTGCCCAGTCTGGTCTTGAACTCCTGTGCTCAAGCGATCCTTGGCCTCTCAAAACTGTGGGATTACCCATGTGCCACCAAGCCCGGCCTCACTCTTGGCATTTTAAGTCTTAAAAAATGTTGCCAATCTATGAATGAAAATCATTTTTAGTATACGTTTCCCTGATAACTAGTGAGATTGAACATTTTCTCATATTTTAGTAGTATTTTATTCTTAACATAATACCTGTATTTCTTCTGAAAATAACACAAATAATTATCTAGAGTATATACCCTGTGTTCTGTAATACCTGTATTTCTTCTGAAAAAAACAATAATTATCTAAATAAAGTATATACCCTGTGTTCTTTCTCTGGTTCTCTTTTAATATTCTAAAAGCTCAGAAAAGGCTAGAATGATTTTGAGTACCTGTGGTCCAGTCATTGTTGGGGCAGGTCGATTTTCTTTTTGCATCTCTATGGACAAGAATCATTTGCATTACTGATTTCTACAATTTACAGAGCTGTAAAACTGCTCAAAGACAATGAAAGGCTAGAACTATTATGGAATCAAATTACTCAGTAGGGTATACCAGACAACACCTAGCATTCCATAGAACATCCAGCAATCTTTCATTGTTTTCTGAAAGATAATACATTTAAAGCTTTTAACACGTTGGCTCGCAATGAGAGCTCAGGACATTTAATTTGCTTCTCCGTTGTTAAAATAATGAAAAACAAGATAATTGAGAATTTATAGCATTTCTGTGGAAATACAGTTCCCTGGGTAGGTGCTGTATCTGGATTCACTTTTGATTTCATTGGGTCTTGCACAGTGCCTGGGAGCATTTATATATGTGGTCAATAATTTTAAAAAATTTATTTTTCCCACCTCTTAATACTTCGCAGTTGTTCAGTAATAGTTTGATTGGATAGAACTATGTTCAAGTATGTTCTAATTTATTCCCCTATCTGGAAAAACATGTATATTGTGAGAAAATAGGTTTGTCTTGCTTACATTATTATGTATCACATATTTTCATACTGGGGTTAACAAATATATTCTAAGTACTGAAACTGGTGGCCTTGAAAATGGCTATACTAGCTGTTTCCTTTCATAGTCCAAATTGTGTGAATATAGCTAAATAAAAAATCTGGCTCTATTATAATAGCAAATGCGATTTCGTGTGTGGAGACTGTTTCTCACCATGAATAGTGATTTTTTACACATGATAAGGCAGGCTAGCATATTCACATACATTACGGCTAGAATAATCCATTGCTCTAAAACATGATTTTACCTGATTTTAGATTGAATGTTATATAAAATTTTTTCTTAACTGAAAAAAATATGCAGAGGCTAATGTAGACTGTAAAATGAAGGAGAAGCTTAGCTTTACCGTGGAGTCTGGGTCTGGGTGTAACCTAACTAGCTAGGGGATATGCAATTCCTGATTGACAGCAGGTCCAGCATTATGCAGATTTTGTAAGGGAGAACACTCAGCTCAGAAACAGTGATGAGAGGCTCTGTTAGGAATTACTGCATTCACCACTCATATCTTTTAGTTTTCTGTCTACTGGATTTGCAAACAAATAGCACAAAACAGTTCCTCTTTTGTTTTTATTAAAGTGATAACTGCAATGCAGTTCAGTCTGTCAGCTAGGCATACGTGTGAAATTTGATATTCTCACTAAATTAGCTAATTTTTAGCTGTGTTCCATGCTTATCTCTAGACCTTTGTGTATTAAATCCTGTCTCGAGCTGTTCCCTTTATACACAAGTGTGTTTTGCTTGTGCCTTCCTGTCTTCTTCAGTGAGAAGCTTTATGTAGGTCAGGCTTGGCTTAAGCAGATTTCCTGAACCTGCGTCAGCTTAAGCTGGAGGAATTTTAATAAACCCTCCCCTGTAGGCGTGGGCCTAAATGAGGCTAGCCTAGTTAAGCCTGATCTTTTTCTGTTTGTGAAAAGAGCTGAGCAGAGCTGAAGGCTGCATGGTGGTTTCAGAAACTGCCTACTTAATTTGAAAAGAACAATGGTAGGAAAGGCTAGATCTTCCAATTTTACCTTATCCGAAAAGCTTGATTTGCTAAAGCTTGTGAAGCCATATGTGAAAATTCTCGAAGAACACACTAATAAACATTCAGTAATAGTGGAAAAGAATAGATGTTGGGATATCATAGCAGTTAACTATAATGCAATTGGAGTAGACCGCCCTCCTCGAACAGCACAGGGCCTACGCACCCTTTACAAAAGGCTCAAAGAATATGCCAAACAGGAGCTATTGCAGCAAAAAGATACCCAATCAGATTTTAAAAGCAATATTTCTGAGCCAACCAAGAAAGTTATGGAGATGATTCCCCAGATTTCCAGTTTTTGCCTGGTAAGAGACAGGAACCACATACAAAGGTAAGCTTTATTTTGTTTTGTTATGGAAAATTATGGCGCCTCCTATCTATTGGGCTTTGGCTTAGTCGTGATAGAGATATGCATAGTAAGCATCCCCACAACGGGAGCAATGAATAGTGTCTTTGTTTTGCATTTTTTAAAAGAGAAAAGTGAGGCTATGAGGAATTTTCTGTTGCATTTAAGCTACTTTTACTGTCTTCCCCTCCCCTTCCCTCCTGTAGTTTCTAAAAGTAAAGGTTAGGGAGGAATAAGTGGGATGAAATTTGTGACATCACTTCATAAACTTTTGAAGCTTTAAAATTAAATTATTTAGTTTGCTTCTGAGAGATACTTTTTTTCTATTTTAATATTACATTTCACTGGAATTTTCAATTTTATATAAAATTTATATAGAGTTAGCAGTTTCTAGAGAAATGGAACCTTTGCTTTTTTATGAATTGTCATTGTCTACACTTACTGAATATGTGTTAACTAACAAATATAACTAAAATCAATAAGTAAACTTGTTAATGGCATGATTGTGTATATGAAGACAGTTTAAATTATTTTTCTAACACATTTAAAGATGAATGCAACTGAAGGGAGTTAATGCCTAATTACGGATTCAGTTTACTTAATAAAATTAAAAGTTTTTTTTGTTTTTATTCCTTAATGGTCTAGTTTCACTTTGATCTTGGATCATATAGGAAAGAGTAAGCTTTCTCTTACTGCTTTGCAAGGATATCAAATTATGAATTTTAAAATACCCCTAAGAGCAACTGGGTTATTTTAGAGTTAGAAGCAATTTTTTGGTTAAACTTGTGTTCTATGTAACTATTTGCCTTGGAATTTTCAAAAGTATTATCTTGCCACTAATTCAGATTGTAACCTCTGGCAAAATATAAAAATGGCAGCTACATTCTTATTCTGAACCATTTAGAGTAATTTAAACAAATTGTAAACTCCTTGTTAGTTTGAGGAGCCTTTCACACAAAGCTTTACACAATGTGCTTTTCTATTGGTGGAAGAGGCATTATATAAGCAAATTATTGATTACTGTGAAATCCCTTTGAAATTAGGAGAGAAACAGAAAAAAACCACTTTGTAGCCAAATGCATATGTTATTTTGGTGATTTACTAGGAAAGTATTTTTGAGCCTAGCTTCTTACCAGATGCTGCTTATTTCTACTTGATAGCACAGTAAAAAAATACCACCAGTGGGAATCCAGGACATGAATGCACAGTGGATTAATTCTTGGGGCCACTGGTTAAAATGTTCACTGTGATGACAAATGATGAAATCCCAATAGCTGGATATCCAGAAAACTACACAGTAAAATTGTTTTATACTGTGCTACTTATGCAGAATTTTCTCCCCTTGAACCATGGAGAAAATGTTTTTTGCATTGCAGGTATAAAACTGTACCCTTTGGTTAGTAGGTATAGGTTTTTATAATTTGAAAACTACATGTAGAAACTGTAATTTTAGTTAGTTGCATATTTTCAAAATACAGTGAGTATAGAAGAGAAACAATATATAAATATACAAGTATCTGGTTACATTTTGACCATTTGTGTGTGTATGTTTACAATATTCACACACAAAAAAATGTTTTGGGATGTCAACATTTCTCTGATAAAAATGAGTTGATTTGTGCGTTTCTATACCTATGACTTAAATAATACCAATTTGTTAGATTTTAAAGGGAAGAATATGAGAAACATCCCTCTTAAATTCTTGTGTTACTGTGTCTACATTGACATTTTATCTGTGTTAGCTTTCTTTAATCTATATATTTAATGTACTTATATTTATTTGATTGACATCATCCTTGAATCTTAATAATCTCAGAAGTTTACAATTATTCTATAATCTTAACTATACTTCTACATAAATATGCCTGTTAATCTTACCAAACTCTTCCTTTTTTAATAAGGAAAATACAAGTGTTTGCTTTGTTTAAAATACTTAAAAATATATACCTGTTTTGTAAGGCTATTTATTTCGGTAACTCACATTGACTTATGTCTTTATTTTACTTCTTCCTAATATCAGTTTTATTTTGTGTTTTGTAAATTGATCTTCAGAGTTCTGATTCTCAAGTCCTTCTCTGTCATTTTTGTGACCTGCTCTAAAGCTTTTTTTCTTCCTTTTTACATTGTTATGCCTTAGTTGTAATGTTTTAGCTAAAATGGAATGGAATGTTCCAGATATAAGGCGTATTTTTAATTTACTTGGGAGTATAATGTCTATGTTTATACTCTTATTTTACATACTAATTTGAAATAGTAATTATGTGATTTTAAAAACTTAATTTTCATATGCAATTTTAACCTTTTCCCATTCCAGGTTTTAGCAGAGCTATTAATAGAAGCAGAGCTTGCTACTTTGAATTACATTTATAATTAATTGTTTTGTTTTTGGAAATCATCAAATGATACAGAGACAAGAACAAAAATGAATTTATATAATCTACAAATAGTTTTTTTATTACATACTATGTATATGTTTCATTTTGTCTCTTAGATAAATATCTGATATTTCTGGCAATTTAATGCCATTAATAAGTAATGTATGAGTAGTTTTAATCTATGCATTCTACTTGAACTTGTTCCAGCATTTTAATCATCCATGTAGAATGTATTCTTTTAATTATGTTTCTTATATGTAAAATCTTCTCTAAATAATATTAAATAAAATATTTCCATTAACGTTCAATAATCTAATTTCCCTTTATAACTTTTATTTTAAATTAGGCAGAAGCATAAATTTAAAAAAAACCTCAAGGAGCAGATATTCTTAATTCACAGCTTCACGTTATACATAAAATTATGTTTATAAAACATAATTTTAAGGTTTATTGCATTTATAATATCATAACTTGTTATATTAAAGTTTAAATTATGCTAAAGCTGTAGTTGTCTCCATTAGGAATGCATAGTTGGTGGAAATTATGTGTAAATTTAATAAATCTTTAATATATCTGTATAGGCCATTAAAAATGTTTCATTAAAAAAATCATTTAGTTTGTTCTTTTTAGTCATTCAGCACATAATGAGCACCTCCTAGGTTCTAAGTACAGTACTTACTAGGTACTGAGTATGCAGTTGTGGATTAAAACCGTTGCTCTTGTGAACTTTACCTGACCAGTGATTGAAAGACTTAAAGAGCAATTGAGTCATGCGGTTCAGGATAGGTAAAAGGGAAGTTTTTCCTATCAGATAAAAGCATCTGAAATAAGAAAGGATAACCTCCAGTAGTTGAGCATATCCCAAAGCCATATACAATCTTTATGTTTTATTTTTTGGGCAAACGCAGAAATAGTACCTCCCATAGGTGGCCTTTCACTGTCCTCTTAGAAGTTATGGGCCTTGGTGGTTTTAAGATCAGTCCAGGAGAGCAGAAGCAGGAAGTCTAGGGCTAAGGTATGGGGATAATAAGACTGAGAATGCATTAAATGGCTCTTTACACCATTTAAAAACCTTAGGGTTGTGGGAAAGATTGAGGTCTGTTTGACAACATTAAAACTGACTTTTCTTTGTTGTTTTCTTCATTGGCCTTCTATAATATTTGTAATTTCCTGCCCCTTAAAAGTACAATTTTAAAGTTAAGGATGGGGGAGATCTTTAAGTATATATTATTGAAATCCCAATCTTAGTTACTTTAATGTATTTCAAGTGTTAAGATTTTTTTTGTTTTGTAACTTTATAGTTTTAAAGCTTCATAATTTAATGTATATTAAATATAAAATTATGCTATAAATATACTCTTTTTTCATTTGATTTACATATTATAATGCTTTTTTGTGTGCTATAGTGCAAACTTGGATGAGGAGGCACAGGCTGGTACCAGTTCACTACAGGTAATGTTGGATCACCATCCTGTTGCTATTACAGTGGAGGTGAAGCAAGAAGAAGACATTAAACCACCTCCTCCACTGGTTTTAAATTCTCAACAGAGTGATACTTTAGAGCAAAGAGAAGAACATGAATTAGTACATGTTATGGAAAGATCCTTGTCGCCTTCACTTTCCTCTGTTGATATGAGAATGACATCGTCTCCATCTTCTATTCCAAGGAGAGATGATTTTTTTCGGCATGAGAGTGGTGAACATTTTAGGTCACTATTAGGGTATGATCCTCAGATCCTGCAAATGTTGAAAGAGGAGCATCAGATAATTTTAGAAAATCAAAAAAATTTTGGATTGTATGTTCAGGAGAAGAGGGATGGATTGAAAAGAAGGCAGCAGCTAGAGGAAGAGCTACTAAGAGCAAAAATTGAAGTGGAGAAGCTGAAAGCAATTCGCTTACGGCATGATCTACCTGAATATAACAGTCTCTAAGTTTTTTTTTCAATCTTGCAATTTGATAATTTTGATTTTGGCCAAATTACTTTAATTTGGGAATATCCTGAAACAAAATACACGTTCTTGAAAAATGTTAATCTCTATTATGGAAAAACTTTTTTGATATAATTTTCTAATTATTTTCTTTCGAGATACTAAAATTTACTGGTTGGTTGGCATGGTTATAGTTTTTATTGTCTTTTTTTTTCCCCCTAAGTTTAATTGTTGACCTTACAAAAGATGTTTTATTCTGATCACTAAGATATACACAAATACATAAACAAACACATATTCTTTCAAAGTTCTGAGTCTTTTTTTTTTTTTTTTAACATTTTTAGTTAGAACTTTGAAAGCTATAATTAGAGATTTTTAAGTCAGTCTAATTTAGGAGCTATACTAACCTAATACCAAGAAGCTTGTCTGTATGACATTGGTTTTTATGCTTTTATCTTTTGAAGGAGTAAATCCTAGGATTTTAGAGATGGAAGATATTTGGAGAACACTTTTTTCCATCTCTGCAGTTTAGGGGTAATGAAACAGGTCCAGGGAGAACTCAATGACTTACTTAGGGTAACAAAGCTATATATGGCAGAGCAGAGANTGTATGACATTGGTTTTATGCTTTTATCTTTTGAAGGAGTAAATCCTAGGATTTTAGAGATGGAAGATATTTGGAGAACACTTTTTTCCATCTCTGCAGTTTAGGGGTAATGAAACAGGTCCAGGGAGAACTCAATGACTTACTTAGGGTAACAAAGCTATATATGGCAGAGCAGAGACCAGCACTCAGTTTTTCTTTGTGTAATTTCCTTTTCTCTATTCGATAGAAGTAAATATCCACTAAAATATTCTCTAGATTTAAATATTAGAAACATTTGTTTCATTAAAATTGCCTTTAAAGATTGTTAGGTTGTGAAATCAGGATAATTATATCAATTACCCCATTCTCTCTCTATTTTTGTTCCAGCAAAATAGATAAGGTATTCCATTGAAGCTATTATATATTTTGGCTGTGTGATTTAAAGACATGTCTTAATTCATTTTAAATGTCCTGTTCTGGAAAAAATTTCTTTCACGGTAAAAATCAGAATGAACAAAATTAAAATTTTATGTTTTTTATAAGTATTGTTATTTTAGTATTCATGGAAATAAAACCTCAATTCTTAAAGCATACATATTAAATTTATATTAAATCTCTAATATGTATGTTACTTAAGAATTTCTATTTTTGCTGGGGCTTTGTTGAGAAAAGATTTTTAAGCCAAGTTTTAGAATGGAGTGGGTGGAATTTCAGCAGTGAAGGGGACCATGGATGTTTGAAGCCAGAGTGAGAAGCTGGAAAAAAGAGGAATGGGAAAAAGTGGATTGAGTGTATAAGCACAAATGCAGTGGGGAGCCAGTAATTTTAAGTGAATGTAGAGAGAGTCAGTTTGGGCTGTGGTATCCTGGACTAGGAAGGACATCTCCCTGGACTAGGTAGGGCAGCTGCTGTTTAGCTCCAGCAGAATTTTCACATGTGGGAATAAACCAGAAATCTGCATTTTAATGCAGAATTTTCCAATTTAAAATGTTTGCAAATAACACAAAATGCTTTTAAAACATTATACAGACAACATGTGAGTGGGCCTCATTGAGCCATTGGGCTTCCAGTTTGTGGCCTTTGGAGTAGAGCAATAGTTTTCCAAGTATGGGTCCTGACCTGCCGCATCAGCATCACTTGAGAGCTTGTTAGAAATGTAAATCCAATTCCAACTGAATTAGAAACCCTGGGGGTGGGGTCAGCAATCTCTTTTAATAAACCCTCTAGAGATTCTGATGCATGCTAAAGTTTGAGAACCAGTGAAACAGAGTATTTTGGAACCTTACTTGGTGCCCAAATCATGCTAGTCTCAAAATTTTTGTTAAAGAGTAGTTGAAAGTGAACTGAGGGATATAAATTTGGGTGATGGTTGGTACCAGATTATGAATTACATTAAATACAATTTTTTTTTTTTTTGAGATAGAGTCTTGCTTTGTCGCCTAGGTTGGAGTGCAGTGGCACGATCTTGGCTCACTGCAATCTCTGTCTCCCAGGTTCAAGCGATTCTCCTCCCTCAGCTTCCCAAGTAGCTGGGACTACAGGCGCCCCACCATGCCCGGCTAATTTTTTTGTGTTTTTAGTAGAGACAGGGTTTCACCGTGTCAGCCAGGATGTTCTGGATCTCCTGATCTTGTGATCTGCCCGCCTCCCAAAGTGCTGGGATTACAGGCGTGAGCCACCATGCCCAGCCTAAATACTATTTTTAATGAGTCAGACTTAATGTACAATGGGAAGCCATTGAATGCTTTGCATTAGGGGAGTAATTTGATTATAGTTGTGATTTAGGAGGAGTGGCATTTAGGGACAGGCATTGTATAAGAACTTAAATCAGAAATTTAAGTTATGGCTATAGAAATAGAAAAAAATGAAGTCTTTAAGGTACTATTTTAGTATGTTGACTGCTTAATTTCATTGGTTGGATTAAAAAGAGTGTTTTATAGCTGGTAGAGTTAACTGTTTTAATTATAAAGATGCCCTGAATATATAATATGTTATATCCTTTTGACAATGTTACCTTTTCTCTTTAATCTGTGCTATGACTTTTCTTTGAGTCTAATCAATCTTGTAATTCTTAATTTGAGGTAATGTTTCCCAGTATAATTCTACTAAATACATCTTGGCAGTAGTAAGCTTTATTTTTTTAAATTATTGAAAGCACATATATGAGATGTAATTCACTTTACAGTTTCAGCATGCTACTAAGAATTGATAGTGAATGTTCAATTTGAATGTTGGCTTTTACAGCAAATCAGAGTTTTCCCAAGTGTGTTCTGTGGAATTAATTCTGTGGAATTAATTCTGTGAGATGTTTCTAGAAAAGAGATCTGTGTTTAAAAAAGATTTTTTTTTTTTTGGTGGTTAGGTTCTAAAATAATTGTGGAAGGAAAAAATTATATGTATACAAGCTAGCCCTTGAAAATTCCTTTGCTGCCCATAAAATAGCATAAACATAGTCTGCTACAGTCATATTTTTCTCCAGCATTGTTTAAGGTTGCTTTTTCTTTAGTGTGTTAGGTGACACAATTCATTAGCATTTGGGGCTGTATACAATAAGAAACTTATTTTAATGTATTTTATTTTATTTTTATTTTATTTTTATTTGAGACGGAGTCTCGCTCTGCCGCCCAGGCTGGAGTGCAGTGGCCGGATCTCAGCTCACTGCAAGCTCCGCCTCCTGGGTTTACGCCATTCTCCTGCCTCAGCCTCGCGAGTAGCTGGGACTACAGGCGCCCGCCACCTTGCCCGGCTAGTTTTTTGTATTTTTTAGTAGAGACGGGGTTTCACCATGTTAGCCAGGATGGTCTCGATCTGACCTCGTGATCCTCCCGTCTCGGTCTCCCAAAGTGCTGGGATTACAGGCTTGAGCCACCGCGCCCGGCCTTAACGTATTTTTAAACACCAGAATCACACTCTGAGTTTACTGCAGCAACTTTTCCAAGTCAATCTTGTTTTTCTCCAAGTCAATCTTGTTTACTTTTAATTTGCAAAAGTTTAAATGCATATAATTCTGCTCATTGTCTACCTCCTCTTGTACAACCGTGATTAACATAGTATAGTTTATGAGAATTCCTGTATAAAGAAAATTATTTATTTGACCATAGAATCCTTTTTGGAGGCTGTTTATTATCTTACAGAGTATCTTAGGGTAATTTGGAACCAAACCTTTTTTTTTCTTCTTTTTTATATTGAGACTTTTTTGAGTTTGGGGACTGCTTACCAACTAACATTAGCAGTTTTTGTTGAGGACAAGTTTCATTAAGGGGAATATATAGGGGCAAGTTTGCTAGTACAATGGAATATACACTTGGCTCTCTATCTGCAGGTTTCACATCTGCACATTGAACCACTATGGATTGGAAATATTGAGGCAAAAAAAAAAAATAACAATACAATAAAAGTAATACGAAATTTAAAAATGCAGTATAACTGAGGTAGGAGTTGGGCTAAGCCCCAGTTTTGGGGCTCACTTGTCCTATATCCTAACAACTATTTACATAGTAGTTACATTTGTATTAGGCATTGTAAGTAATCTAGAGATGATTTAAAGTATATGGAAGGATGTGTGTAAATTGTATGTGAATACAAACATTTTATATGAGGGACTTGAGTATCTGTGGATCTTGATGGGGTAGGGGGTGTCCTGAAACCAATCCCCCTTGGATACTGAGGGATGACTATACACTTAAGCCACCAAACATCCTGCATACCATAGACAATTGTTTGGGGGCCATGAGTTTTCATTACAAAATGTAATGCTGGGAGAACATAGAGAAGAGTGATTTTGTTTTTTAAATGTAGACTTGATTCTGTAGAAATATACTACATTTGAGAAATATACTAAGTAAATAGATTATTTCATCCAATACATTAGTAATTTAGATAGCGGATAGCCACTTTCCTATCTTTCTCTTATCCATATGAATGTAAATGGATATGTTGTTACAACTTAAGATTTTCTAAACTAGCTTTGATTTATAATGACATCCTGAGAAAAGTCAATGAAACTCATTTCCAATGAATACCAGATTTCTTAAAATGGTCAAGTATTTTCTTTTTTGTATAATGAGATATCAACTTGGTGTTATTTCATTTTTTTTTAAGGAGTCACTCTACCCTGTTCTATGTTTACTTATGTGAAAATGTTTAAAATACGAGTTTTTTTTTTAATGTGCCTTCTTTTAGAGTAATGTCAACTTTTAAATACACATGTTTAAATAACTTAGAGTGTAATAAATTGTGTTTAATATATACTGTAGATAATGATGGTTAAATGCTTTGTTAACACATGTTCTTTTAAATACAAGATAATGCTTTGTACTGATTTGTGTACTTTTTTTGTGTGCCGTTAAGACAAATAATTCAGTACTGTAGAGGTAAAATTTTTTGATGAGATATAATTGAAACACATTATTTAGATGATTATGTTGTAATAGATGGCCAATGTACTATATCTAAATATCACATTTCATTTCTTTTTTCAAATGTTAAGAGCCACAACTTCTCAAAATCACATATTTGACAGTGAATTTGATTGTTAATACTTAAAAAAATTAGATGAAATATGGTTGCCTACTTAAACAAGAGTAAGTTCTTAGAATATGCTACCTAATTAAACATTAACAGTCAAGCAAAATCTTTGTATACGATTTTGAGAAATTGTTCAATATATTTTTATATATCTTTTATATTGATTAAAGCTAGTAGTTATAATTTGAACATATTATTTATTTTTAGTTTTCATTTGCTTTGTAATAGTGGAAAGCAAAATAAATGAGTAAATAAAATAAAATAAAATATCACTCATATCAGTCCAGACAACTTAAAGGATATATCATTATAATTCCACTTTGCTAGCAGGTCTTTTTTGTTTTAAAATTTATGTGTGTCAAGCCTGTAATCCCAGCACTTTGGGAGGCCGAGACGGGCGGATCACGAGGTCAGGAGATCGAGACCATCGTGGCTAACACGGTGAAACCCCGTCTCTACTAAAAAATACAAAAAACTAGCCGGGCGGGGTGGTGGGTGCCTGCTACTTGGGAGGCTGAGGCAGGAGAATGGCGTAAACCTGGGAGGCGGAGCTTGCAGTGAGCTGAGATCCGGCCACTGCACTCC
>NW_016823854.1:64041-92709 GCF_001698545.2 Rhinopithecus bieti | reverse complement strand
AAAAAAAAAAAAAAAAAAAAAAAAAAAAAAAAAAAAATTTATGTGTGAATTCACCTCTGTTACAAAGTTTTTTTTCCCTAATATTTTATTAAGAAACCCCTTAGACATACAGAAAAATTTAAAAGATAGTTACAGTAAGTATCCATATACCTACCACATAGATTCTGCAATGAATGTTTTGCTATACTTGCTTCATCACATATTTATCCATCAGTTCTTTTTTTTAAAGGAAAAATGTTACTTCAAAACAAGTTGTAGAATTAGAATAATTTACCCTTAAGTACTTCAGCATGAGTATTACTAGAGTTCACTATTTATTTGTGCGTGTGTGTTTTTTAGGTAAGATTTGCATACAGTGAAATGCACAAATTTAAAATACACCATTTGGTGAGTTTTGATCCACAACTGTGTAGCTCAAACCTCTGTCAAGATTTAGAACATTATCACCTCAGAAAGTTCTCTCTTGCCTGCTTCTAATCAGTCTTCTTGCACGTCAGGCAACCGTTGTCCTAATTTTAAAAAAATTATAGATAAGTTTTGCCCATTCTAGAACTTCATATAATTGGAATTGTACAATATGCATACTTTGTTTCTGTTTTTTTCACCTATCTTAGTGTTTTTAATGTTCATCCATGTTTATCCATCCTCCTATTAGTAGCACATTGCTTTCTGTTGCTGAGCAGTATTCCATTATATACCTATACCACACTTTTGTTTATCTGTTATCTTTTGATGGACTTCTTGGCAATTTCCATATTTTCTGGCTATTATGTATAAAGATTCTATGAATATTCTTGTGCACGTTTTTCATGGACATAATACTAGATTAGGGAACCGTATAGATTTAACCTTTAAGAAATTGCCAGACATTTTCTAAAGTGATTATATCATTTTACACTTCCATCAACAGGGTATGAGTTTTTATTTATTTATTTTTTTTAATCTTTGCAAAAGGCTGGGCATAGTGGCTCACACCTGTCATCCCAGCACTTTGGGAGGCTCAGGTGGGTGGATCGCTTGAGGTCAGGAGTTCGAAACCAGCCTGGCCAACATGGTGAAACCCTGTCACTACTAAAAATACAAAAATCAGCTGGGCGTGGTGGCAGGCGCCTGGAATCCCAGCTACTCAGGAGGCTGAGGCAGGAGAATTGCTTGAATCTGGGAGGCAGAGGTTGCAGTGAGCCCTGATCACACCACTGTACTCCAGCCTGGGCAACAGAGTAAGACCCTGTCTCAAAAACAAAACAAACAAACAAAAAAAACCCCTTTGCATGTTCAGTGATTGGAATGTCAGAATTGAAATTGATGAATAATTTTTGTAATATTTAAGTGTATTCAAAATGCTGGGCAGATAATTTAGATACCTGGGAATATTGTAATTTATTGGTTTTTTGTTTTTTCATTTTAGTACTAGTTGCATATATGCTTTGACATGAGGTATTGAAGAAATATGAAATGTGTAGTCTCTGCTATGCTTATAAAACAATTCTGAAAATGATCTTTAATGCAAAGAAATATCTTCTAGGTTTACTTCATACTTAATTGATACTTATATTTAGTTAACATTCAATCTCTTATTAGATAAAGAAAACTGAGTATCAGTTTGAAGGGATTTGTATATTAATATTTGTATGCTTTTTAGTGTAATAAAAATCTTCTATCTTAAATTTATATTGAAGTTATATGTTAATGCATATTAAACATTGTGGTAGGTTTTGGTAATTTTAAAACTCAAAACATGAGCTGCAAGATTATTTACATTCTTTATTGAATTTGATTATATGAGACATTTTAAATTTCATTTGTGCCATTGAAAACAATGTATTTAGAATTGTTAAACAAAAGAGTATTAGGCTGGATGGGATGGCTCATGCTTGTATTCCTAACACTTTGTGAGGCTGAGGCGGGAGGATTGCTTGAGTCCAGGAGTTCAAGAGCAACTTGAAGACCTTGTTTCAATTAAAAAAAAAAAAAGAAAAAGAATATTAAAGGCTTAGGTTTATGAGATGTACAATTAAGTCATTCAACTCCAGAGTGGCTAAGCTTGGGAACTGTTCATTAAGATGATAATGCCCACTATTAATATTAAGTGACATTATTTCCCTTGATCAAAACATGGTTTTAAGCATCCTGCCCTTATGAATTTTTTTTTTTTTTTTTTTTTTTTTGAGATGGTGTCTCACTCTGTTACCCAGGCTGGAGTACAGTGGCACAGTCACAGCTCACTGGAGCCTCAGCCTCCTGGACTCAAGCAATCTGCCTGCCTCAACTTCCTGAGTAGCTGGAACCACAGGTGTGCACCACCATGCCCAGCTAATTTTTGTATTTTTTATAGAGACATAGTTTCGCCATGTTGTCCAGACTGGTCTTGAGCTCCTGGGCTCGAGTGATTCTCTCACCTTGGCCTCCCAAAGTGCTGGGATTATAGGTGTGAGCCACTGTGCCCAGCCGCCTTATGAATCTTGCAGATAGGCCTTCAAGTCTCTTGTTTATGCTGACCACTTTTTAGTATTGATTTGGCAAGCACATTACAGGGTCAAGGGGAAAATAGATCAGAACCCAGTTTACAGTTAAGAAATTACAGAGTGGGATTGTTAGGGGTGGTTATTCTGGGACATAGCAAATTAGTCAGTATTTTCTGTAATACAAGTTGTCTAGATATAGGAGGTTATGTTCTACTATTCCATGTTCCCAACGATCTTGTTTTTACCTTTTGGAATTATTCACCCTCTCTATTCCCTGCTGTATGGCCTACATAATTTTTAAAATGGGAGTAATTGGGAAAGGGACAAGGGCAAACGTTGATGGTGTAAACATTAAGGGAGCACTTACTCTGTGGCAAATACTGTTGTAAGTGTTTTACATATATTCACTAATCCTTGCTCACAGTAGGTTTGTGAGGTAAGTGTTAGTATTATATTCATTTGATAGATTTATAAACTGGCACAAAGGGGTTAAGTAACTTATCCAGGGTCACAGAGCTAGTAAGAGGCAGACTTAAGACTCTAACTCAGCCAGTCTCTCTCTCATGAACTCAGTTCATGCCCTTCTGCTGTTCTGCAAAAGAAAAGTGTATATCTGAGAATCTTATGGTATTTCAAAGTTACTTGTAAGTAATTTCTGAATTATCAGAATTTAGTTATCTCATTCATCATTTTTTCTGGGAGCTGGTGGGATAGTGGCAGGGAGAGTCTTGGACATAACAGCTATTCTCTTAGACCCTGGGAATACAATACAGTATTTTACTCCAGGATGTTTTTCCCAGCCTTTTGATGAAGACATTCTTTTTACCCGCTCTTTAGGGCAAAAGGGGAAGTATGTTTTTCTCTTAGATAACCTAATAAAAAACAGAGAAATTTTAACTATGCAGAAATATTTTGTCAGTTTTTAATTCAATGCACAGTGACTGCTACTGGTAGAAATAATGCAAAAAGAGAAGTAATTAAAATTGACTAAAATTGCACACAGCAAAATTTTTTAGAGTTCAAAAACTAATGGAAGCATTCTGTCTTTTGTTAATGCTAAAAACCTCAAAACTTTATCTGGGAAGATTGGGCTTGGTAAAACAACAAAGATTAACCCATGACAGCTACAAATTTATCTAAAAACTGGTAAGTTTTCTTGACTAAAACTTCTTGGATTAATACGATCCTGATAATATTTAGCTGTGCAAAATTTGACTCAGTAAAACTGCATTTGGTAGAAATTATGGTTATAAAAGAACATGTTCATAAAAGTTTTCACTGATCAATGAAATAATATGGTACATAAACAAGTGAAACTTTGTTATAAATGTACTTGGAAAATGATCCTGATAGTAACAAGTTTTTTTTTTTTTTTTTTTTTTGAGATGGAGTCTGACTCTGTTGCCCAGTCTGGAGTGCAGTGGCCCTATCTTGGCTCACTGCAACTCTGCCTTCCGGGTTCAAACAATTCTCCTACCTCAGCCTCCCAAGTAGCTGGGACTATAAGCGCCCACCACCACGCCTGGCTAATTTTTTGTATTTTTAGTACAGATGGCGTTTCACCGTGTTAGCCAGAATGGTCTTGATCTCCTGACCTCGTGATTAGCCCGCCTCAGCCTCCCAAAGTGTTGGGATTACAGGGGTGAGCCACTGTACCTGGCCAGTAACAAGTCTTTGTCAATGAAAATAAAAAATTGGGTAATAATGGAAATGAGGACAGAGTTATATTCTAAAGCAACTCTTAATGAAAATGAATTTTAAGATAAATACATATATATGTACATTGATACATATTCTTTTTCCCAATTAGTCCCATTTTTAAAATTATGTAGGCCATAAAGCAGGGAATGGAGAGGTAAAAACAAAAGGTAAAAACAAGATCATTGGCAACATAGGATAGTGGAACATAGCCTCCTATATCTAGACTACTTGTATTATGAAAATATTGACTAATTTGCTATGTCCCAGAATAACCACCCCTAACAATTATATATATATAATTTTTTGTGTGTGAGGGGGCTTTCTAGAAAATTCTGAAACTGGATTTAGAATTGGCAAAAACTGGAAAATTCTAAAAGAGCTATAACACTAAAAGATAATTAAAAGAGCTATAACACTAAAAGATAATTATATATATACATATATTTATATATATGTGTGTGTATATATATATATGTAGTTTTCTTTTTTTTTTTTTTTTTTTTGAGACGAAGTCTCGCTCTTTTGCCCAGGCTGGAGTGCCAGTGGAACGTTCTTGGCTCACTGCAACCTCCCCCTCCCGGATTCAAGTGATTCTCGTGTCTCAGCTACCCAAGTAGCTGGCACTACAGGCATGTACCACCATGTCTGGCTAATTTTTGTATTTTTAGTAGACGGAGTTTCGCCACGTTGGCCAGGCTGGTCTCAAACTCCTGACCTCAGGTAATCCGCCTGACTTAGCCTCCCAAAGTGCTGGGATTACAGGCGTGAACCAGTACGCCTGGTTAATAATTGTATTTTAATTAGATGTTTTTATAAACATTTAGTCAAAATGTACCTAGAGTCAAAATAGCAGTTTTTGAAAAGCATCTTGTTCTGTGAATATGGTGATGAACAAATCGAAACAGACTCTCAGGACTTTATAAGTTACTGGGGAAGGCTGACATTAAATAATTTGTTACATAACTAATTATTGAGATAATGTTGAGGTAATAGGGTGGCTAGATCTAATTTGGCAATTGGAAATTTAAGTTGTACAGAGAGTAGAAGTTAATTTAGATAAGGGCATTAGAAGAAGACAGGAAAAAGTCTATATAGCTGGAAATAGCATACCTCCTTCCAGATTACTAAGACTCATAGATTTTAAGCAAGAGGGATACATTATCAGATTTACATTTAAAAATAGATAACTACAATTTGGAAAACGGTTTTAGAGAATAGAGGTGGCAAAAGAAACTCTCAGTAGACTTGTTGGGAAGCCCCTGCCGTAATACCGAAATTCAGATCAGAGATGAGTTGAAAAAAGTAGAGGCAATGGAGAAGGATATAATATATAACTCTGAAAACCTGGTGGGGGGCAGAATTGTCTGGATTTTGTGGTTGATTGTGGGACTGAAAAAGTAGAGAGTGTCAAGGATGATTTCCAGTTTTCTGGCTTGAATAAGGACGAGACATGGGGAAACCAAAGGAGGAACAATTTTTGGAGAAAAGATATGTGGACATGATGAGTTTGAGATGTTTACGAGATGTGTGGACATGTCTGGGAGGCAACTGGATATGCAGATCAAGAGTTGTAATCTGGGCTGGAGAAAAAAAGGTTGTTAGTACCTGGGCGGCATTGAAGCCACTGAAGTGGATGGGCTACTTAAAGAGAAGAGGTGCACAGTGAGAGAACATGGCCTAGAAGCCAGTTCTGAAGAACTCCAATAAATAAAACGTAGATGAAGTATGAACTGGCAAAGATGTCTAAGAAGAAGCAAGCAAAGAAGTAAGAGGAAAATTTCAAGGATGTTAGAGAAGCTACAAAAGTATAGTTCAGTATTTCTAGGAGGAAGAAGTCAACATTGTCTAATGCTTTTGAGAACTTTGATTAGGACTAAAAACAACCTGTGGGTTTATAGACGAAGAGCTCCTAGTAACCTTTAACAGGGCAGTTTCAGGGGAATGACTACTGGAAGCCAGATTGGAGCAGTTGAGGAATGATTGGGAATTTGAAGAAGCAGAGGCAGTGTAGAGGTGGGAGTGTTTGGATACTTGAAGTGGAAACAATGGGGTAGACAGCTTCTTATGGTATGAAAACATCTCTTGTTTTTTTGAGACTGTGTCTCACTTTATTGCCTAGGCTGGAGTGCAGTGGTGTGATCTCGGCTTACTGCAACTTCCGCCTCCAGGGTTCAGGTGATAGCTGGGATTACAGACACCCACTACCACGTCTGGCTACTTTTTGTATTTTTAGTAGAGGCAGGGTTTCATCATGTTGGCCAAGCTTGTCTCAAACTCCTGACCTCAGGTGATCTGCCCGCCTTAGCCTCCAAAGTACTGGGATTACAGGCCTGAGCCACCTTGCACGGCCAAAAACTTCTCTTTTTATGTATGTGTTTCTTCCTGCAATACATGTTTCTCCCTGAAATATATCACATAATAATCTTGACCTTATTTTTCCATGCTATGTTTTTTTCCCATGATTTACTGTAGAGAAAGGAGTTTATTAAGTAGGAAGTCAAAGAGTGACCCTGTTAAGAGCTCTTTGGGAGGCTGAGGCAGACCAGTCGCTTAAGCTCATGAGTTTGACACCAGCCTGGGCAAAATGGTGAAACCCCGTCTCTACTGAAAATACGAAAAAAAAAAAAAAAAAAACAACTAGCCGGGCTTGTTGGTGCACGCCTGTAGTCCCAGCTACTCAGGATGCTGAGGTGGGAGGATTGCTTGAGCCTGGGAAGTGGAAGTTGCTGTGAACCAAGATCACACCACTGTACTCCAACCCGGGTGAAAGAGTAAGACTCTATCTTTAAAAAAAAAAAAAAAATCAAGTTTTCTTTGGCCCTTTTACTACAGCATGTTGATATATTGATGTAGAGTACAATCATGTTGCTTAATGACAGGGATATATTCTGAGAAATGCATTGCTAGGTGATTTCATTGTGCGAACATCGTGGAGTGTACTTCCTCAAACCTAGATGGTATAGCCTGCTACACACCTAGGCTATGTGGTATATAGCCTATGGTTCCTAGACTGTAGACCTGTACTGCATGTTGCTATACTGAATACTGTAGACAGTTGTAACGCAGTGGTATTTGTGTATCTAAACATATCTAAAAATAGAAAATATACAGTAAAAATATGGTATTAAAATCTTATGGGACCACCATCATATATGTGGTCTGTGGTTGATCAAAACCTTGTTGTGTGGTACATGACTGTATAGTAAAGTGTTTAATAATTTCTAGTAAGTGAGTGGGCTTATTTCAACCTCTTTTATTTTACTCTGTTAAATTGTTCATGTTGCTGGGTTTTTTTGTTTTTTTGTTTTTTGTTTTGGTGGGGGCCAGGCTGTGAGAGAAGAGGGAGGAGTTTTTAAATGACGTGGGTTTATTTAAAATATTGTAACAGCCCCGTAACTTAGTGAATACCTCCTATTAAAGAAAATATTAAATGGATTCTTAATTATTCCAGCACAGTCAACACTTATGTTCCATGTATTTTGTTAGCATTTTACATATTAAAATTCAGTAGATTTATTTTTTTGCTTTAATTTTATTTTTATTTATTTTTTTGAGACGGAATTTTGCTCTTGTTGCCCAGGCTAGAGTGCAGTGGCACGATCTTGGCTCACTGCAACCTCCGCCTTCCGGTTTCAAGCAATTCTCCTGCCTCAGCCTCCCGAGTAGCTGGCATTGCAGGCACCTGCCACCACACCCAGCTAATGTTTATATTTTTAGTAGAGACAGGGTTTCACCATGTTGGTCAGGCTGGTCTCGAACTGCTGACCTTGTGATCTACCCGCCTTGGCCTCTGAAAGTGTTGGGATTACAGGCGTGAGCCACCGTGCCCGACCTTTTTGCTTTAATTTTAACAGTTCTTACTAATTGAAATTCTTTTATGCCTATTTTTTACTTAAATATTTTAAGTAAAATTCAGGGTTTAGATTCTACATATTGGCAATATGTTGACTGAATGTTGAGGGTTTTCTGGTCAGATTAAAACTTTAAAGAGATGAGAATCTTTTCTTTTTTTCTCAGGTACCTTCTTTAAGTGTAATGTGAAATTAGGAGCGTCTTCCAAAGAGGAAATGAAGATACATTTAAAAATGTCCTATCACTAATCAAATTCAAATTGCAGCATTAAGGAGATGCCATTTCTACCAACTAAATTGATAAAGATGAATTCACAGAAAAAGTTCAAAGAAGCTTTATGATAGTCAAAGCTATCAAAATTAAGCTGAAAACTCAACTGTCTGTCACTATCCTATATAATAATAAGGAATAAATTGTTGATACAGGCAACAATTTGGGATGAATCCCAAAGATATTATGCTGAATGGGAGAAATCATTTTTGAAACGGTTGTATACTGTATGATTCCATTTATTTGACATTCTCAAAAAGAAAACAATATTCATGGAAAACATGTCAGTAATTGCAGGGGTTTTGGGTAGGGAGAGGGTGTGAATATAAAGGAATAGCATGAGGAAGTCTTTTGGGATGATGAAACACTTCTATATCCTGATTGTGGTCATGGTGGTTCTGTGAATCTATACATGTGTTAACATTTGTAGAGCTGTACACCAAAAGTCTATTTTACTGTATGAAAATTTAAAAAATAAAATAGTTAAAAATGGATAAAGGTGAAGTTTTGTGCTAACGCAGGTGTAATGAAGTGGACACCCTTGCTTGGTGGGAATATCACTGATACAACCTTTCATGGAGAAAAATTTGTCAGTCTAAATCAGGAATTGAAAATCTTTAAATTCATTAGACTGGTAATTTCATTTCTTGGACTTTGTCTTCTACAAATAACCAGAGATGCGCAGATTGAGTATAATAGAGCTTAAAAAAAAAAAGCCCAGTAATAAGGGACTAATAATGTGTAGAAATATATCCACAATAACATATGAAAAGAGGAGAGTAAAAACCTATCCACTACATTTACTGGGACATTAGAAGCACATTTCCCCCAAAAAAGTATCTGAAAAATGACCTGTTACCCATACACCCTCATTAGGGAAGGAAGGTCAGAAAACTGGAGGAGCTGCACTTAAGTCTTTTGTCTTCTTGGTTCCTGCTCAGGGTTCTAGCAGTCTGAATCCTTTCAGGAACTGATCAGAGTTCACTGGGTCATGCCAGACAGAGCTGACTCAAACTGGGTATGAATCATATGTTTTCTCAGAAAAATACTTTATTGATTCTGAGTATAATTTACTGGTTGAAGATAGCCAAGATTCACTTTGTAAATCCATGAATGCCAGTAATGAAGATACCATTTATCTGAATTCTAGTAGATTTTTCAGGCTTTTGGCGGATTGATTTACCTGGCTTGGAGATGTACAAGTTTTTTTTTTTTTTTTTTTTTTTTTTTTTTTTTTTTTTTTTTTTTTTTTTTGGTGAATACTCAGCAGTGTAAATGGCTGGTTATAGTAGGTGTATGTTTAACTTTTAAAGAGTCTGTCAAACCGTTTTCCAAACTGGTTGTACTGTTTGACATTCCTTCCAGCAGGATATGATATTTTCAGTTACTCTATATCTTTACTAGCACTTACTGTGGTCAGTTTTTTGTTTTTTTTTTTTAAATTTTAGTCAATCTAATCAATGTGTGGTGTTATTTCATTGTGTGTGTGTGTTTTAAACAACTTTATTGAGATACAGTTAACATACCATATGATTCAGTCATGTAAAGTGTACAATTCATTGTTTCTTTAATATAGTCCCATGTGCAACATCAGAACAGCCAATTGCAGAATATTTTCAATACCTGAGAAAGAAACTTTGTAACTTTAGCTACTACCCTCTTGTTTCCTAACCCCATTCTTACCCTCCAGCCTAAGCAACCATTAATCTATTTTCTGTCTCTGTAAGATTTTGCTGTTTTATACATTTTATATGAATGGAATCCTAAAATATATGGCCTTTGTGACTGGCTTCTTTAACTTAGCGTAAGTGTTTTCAGGGTTCATCTGTGTTTTAGCATGTATTAGTACTTTATTCTATGATGGAATTATATTCCATTGTATGCATATGCCACATTTTGTTTATCCATTTGTCAGTTGCTTGCACATTTGGTTTGTTTCTATTTGTTGCTTATTATTAATAATCCTAGCTATAAACATTCATATGCAAGTTTTTTTGTGGACATATGTTATTATTCTTTTGGGCATATACTTAGGAGTGTAATTGCTACGTCATTTGGTAACTTGTTTAATTATTTGAGCAACTGTCATGCTGGTTGCCAAAGTGCTGCACCATTTTATACTCCTGCCAGCAGAGTATGAGGGTTTTGATTTATCCACATCCTCATCACACTTGTTTATTACCTGACTTTGTGATCCCAGCCATCCTAATGGTTGTGAAGTGGTGTTTCAGGTTTTCAATATGTATTTTCTGTGTAACTAATGATGTTAAATATTGTTTTATGTGCTTATTGGTTGTTTGTATATATCATTTTCTGAATTGTCTAAGACTTTTGCCTATTTTCTATTGATTTGTTTGTTGTCTTATTTTGAAACTATGTGAATTATTAGGCCGGGCGCAGTGGCTCACGCCTGTAATCCCAGCACTTTGGGAGGCTGAGGTAGGTGGATAACTTGAGGTCAGGAATTCAAGACCCGCCTGGCCAACCTGGTGAAACCCCGTCTCTACTAAAAATACAAAAATTAGCTGAGTGTGGTAGTGGGCACCTGTAATCCCAGCTACGCGGGACACGGGACGCTGAGGCCGGAGAATAGCTTGAACCCAGAAGGCAGAGGTTGCAGTGAGCCGAGATCACACCACTGCATTCCAGCCTGGGCTACAGAACAAAACTCTGTCTCAAAAAAAAAAAAGAAAAAAAAAAGAATAATTACTCCAGACACAAGACCTTTGTCTTATTCATATGTTGTGAATATTTTACCCCAGCCAGTGGCTTCCCTTTTGTTTTTTTAATGGCATCTTTCAAAAAGGAAAAGTTTTAAATTCTGATAAAAGTTGATTTATAATTTTTGATTTATATATATATATTTTTTGTATTCTAAGAAAGCTTTGTATATCCCGAGGTTACAAATATTTTATCCTGTGTTTTCTATTAGAGATTTTTGGTTTTAGGTTTTACATTTAGGTCTGTCATTCATTTTGAGTTGAATTTTGTATATGGGGTGACTTAATGGTTGATGTTTATCTTTTCCAAATGTATATCCAGTCGGTTTAGCAATGTTTGTTGAAAATACTTTCTTTTCCTCATTGAATTTGCTTCCCCACCTTTGTTGAAAATAATTTCACTGTATATGTGTGAGCGAGTCTATTTCTTGCTACTTTTCCAATGCATTGGAATGTCTATATGTCTTTTTTGGAGAGGAGGGGCAGTACCAAACTATCTTGATTATTGTAGCATTATTGTAAACATCCAACTTTGTTTTTTTCAAAAATTGCTTTGGTTACTCTATGTTATTTTATTTTCATATGAATTTTAAATCAGCTTGCCAATTTTACTAAAAGTGTCTTGGGATTTTGATTGGTATTGTGTTAAATATATTGATCATTTTGGGGAAAATTTCTGTCTTAACAAAATTGAATGTTCCAATTCATGAAATAGGAGCTGTACTTATTTATAAGAGCTTTGTTAATTTTTTTCAACAAAGCTTTTAAATTTTAATGTAGAGATCTGGGTTATCTTTTGTTAGATATTTTCCCAAGTATTTCATATGTCTGTTTTTTGGAGCTACTGTGAATGGAATTTAAAAATTTTTATTTTGATTATTTCTTGCTAGTCTATAAGAATACAGTTGATTTTTGCATATGAACCTTGATCTTGTGACTTTGCTAAATTTATTCTTCTTTATTTTTAGATTCTCTGGGGATTTCTATGTAAATAGTTACAACATCTGTAAATGCTCCTGTTTTCTTTCTTTCTTTCTTTCTGATCTTTATACTTTGTGGCTTTTACTGCCTTATTCCTATTTAAGTAAATAGGAAAATAGTAAAAAGGAAAAAAATTGCTTCATTTTGTTTTTTGAATTTTATTGTTTTGACAGTTTCCATGGTTAAAGTGTATATGAGGTAAAAGACATAGGGAAGAACTCTTCAGTAATGGGGGGAATGAGATTTTGCTGTCTTCAGCTAAACCACCTTTTATCCAACCACTGAAAATCTAGTGTGTACAAGTTAGCTGTAAGAAACAGGAGACAACATAATTTTAATGATATTTATTCTCATTTCTACTTTGTTGTTTTATACTTGTTCTTATTTGAAAAAGTAACATATCATATGATCCAACACTTTCACTTCTGGGTATATAGCCAAAAAGAATCAAATTGGTATGTCGAAGAGCTATCTGCATTCCCATATTCCTTGGAGTATTTTTCACAGTAGCCAAGATGTGAAGTCAATCTAAGTGTCCATCAATGGATGAATGGATTAAAAACTTCTTGGTATAGATACACAGTGGAACACTACTCAGCCTTAAAAAATGGCAATCCTGTCACTTGTGACAACATGGGTAAACCTGGAGGACATTATGCTGAGTGAAATAAGCCAGACACAGAAAGACAATTATTTTGTGATCTCACTTATATGTGGAATTCAAAAAAGTTAAACTCTTAGAAAGCAGAATGATGGTTACCTAGAGTTGGATAGAGGTGGAGCACTGGGGAGATGTTGGTCAAAGGATCCGAAATTTCAGTTAAGGAGGAGTAAGTTCAAGAAATCTATTGTATAACATGGTGACTATAGTTAATAACAATATGTACTTGACAAATGCTAAGAAAGTAGCATTTTAAAAAATGTTCTCACCACAGAAAATATGTGAGGTAATGGATAATATTAATTAGTTTGATTTAGCCATCCCACAGTGTATATATATATCAAAACAGAATGTTGTGCACCTACATATATATAATTTTTATTTATCAATTAAAATAAAAATTTCAGGTTTTACTTTCAGAGAACTCTGTAATCTTTGCCTTTCCTCACCTTGTCATGTCACTTAAATCAGTTTTGTCAAAATTTGATTTTAGATATTTTCCATGCTATAGACATTGAAATAATATCTTAATTTTTAGAGTTTTAAAATGTTTACAGTGATTATTATGTTATTCTACTTCAATTGAGTTTATTTCACTTTGGAACAGTAAGACATTTACAGTCATTGTTCTTGTAGTAATATTAACACCTGATATTTGGATTTCTTAGTTTATAAAATGCTAACATGAGTATGATTGAGTATTATTTCATAATGTTTCTTAATATAATCTAATTTTCTTGTGCTTTTTTTTGTTTGAATGACCTTACTACTTAGACATTAAAGTCATTTTTAATAATGTGTTTTCTTTTTTTAATTGTAGTTCATTTGACTCCTAAAGAAGTAGCAGTGTCCAAGGAACAAGAAGAGAAATCTGATAGCCTAGTTAAATATTTCAGTGTTGTTTGGTGTAAGCCTTCAAAGAAAAAACATAAAAAATGGGAAGGTGATGCTGTTCTTATTGTAAAAGGAAAGTCATTTACACTAAAGAATTTGGAAGGCAAAGACATTGGAAGAGGTATTGTGATACTACCTAATGTTTACAATTTGGACTGAAATTAGTATGTATCTCTGGTTACCTAAATGAAATATAATTAGGTTTTATAAAGAGATGATGAGGTATTGTTTAATGGATGTTCATGCTTCAACTGTGTATAATACATAAAATAATCTCATAATGATTAGTGAGCCTGCTAATCTTATGGCTTATGCTAGCTCAGTGAAGCGTATCCTATCCTATGGCTTCATTTTCTCCAAAAATGGCCAGCCAGCTATATACAGTTATTTTGGTACTTTTCTGAGCTTAAACACTAAATTTGACTTGGTATACTTTCTCTCTCTCTCTATTTTTTTTTTTTTGAAGAATGCTAAGTGGTTAAAGTTGAAAATATGTTGATATTGAGTTGAATGATATATAATTTCAGCACTACTCAATAATGTTTTGAAAAACAGAGCAAGGAGATAATGGTTAAGCCTGACCTAGATTAACATATGGAAATTGGAGGTTTCCATTGTTTCTGTTACAAAGTGTTGCCAGCATAATTTGTAGTAATACAAGTTAGGCTACAAATTAAGAATGGCTAACACCAACTATAGTGTCTTTGCATTGTCTCAGTTCAATTTTGAGTGTGACCTGTAACTATAAAATCTGTTCTACATGTTTATTTACTTAAAAATATATAGTTTTTAATAACTATTATGTGCCAGGCAGTATGCTAGGAATACCAAAGATGATTATAATTTATAATTTAGTGGGAACAAAGCAAAGTAATTGATGATTAGGAAGCAATAATACAGTTGTTTCAGTGAGAATTTTTACTAAATGCAGTGGGAGCATAAAAGAACCATTTAATCTGCCCAGGAGGCTAGGGGTAAGCTTGATAGGAGTTACCATTTAAGGTACTATTTGAAGGATGAATAGTTTTGGAGGTTATAGGTAAGGGCCATGTGCAAGAGAGAATAGCACATGTAAAGGCACAAAAGCAGGAGGGAATTCAAACTAGTTCAGTGTTTCAGGAATGTAGTGTATGAAAGGCTGTGACAGTGTTAAGAGTTGAAACAAACTAAATTATCTACAATAGAATGTTTTATTTATTATGAAAGTATGGAACAACTGTGTATAGTGATTAGAGGAAGTAAAAGAAAAACATATAGTACACATTCTATGTTGGTTAAGGTAGATTGGGGCTAGATTTTTGGAGAATTTGTTCATGCATTGGTATTGCTCTTTAGTGAAATTCTAAAGTCAATGAGAGACAAAAAATTATCACAATTACTTTGGAATATCTTTTACCCCTAAGGTATAGTATGCATGGTTTTGTATATGTGTAGTTTATAATAAAATGATCTTTCAGTTGCAAGTAACAAAAAATGAAAATTAGGCTTAAAACAGTGGGTTTTTACCCTGACCATGCCAGTAGAATCACCTGAGTTGCTTTTAAGGGTGTAGTGGCTCACGCCTGTAATCTCAGCACTTTGGGAGGCTGAGGGGGAAGGATTGCTTGAGGCTAAAAGTTCGAGACCAGCCCGGGCAACTTAGCAAGACCTTGTCTATACAAAAAAATAAATTAACCAGGTGTGGTGGCATGCATCTGTAATTCTAACTACTTGGGAGACTGAGGTAGGAAGATTGCTTGAACCCAGGAGATTAAGGCTGCAGTGAGCCTTGATCATGCCACTGCACTCCAGCCTGGGCTGGAGAGACTCTGTCTCTTAAAAAAAAAAAAAGAAAAGAAAAGAAAAGAAGAAGAAATGCCGATGCCCAGACTCTGACCTTTCTTTGAGACTGATTTATTTGACCTGTATGGTAGGGAGAGGGACTGAACATAGGTATATTTTAGGGTTTTCAAAATGAAAATATCCAAACATAGGACTTGGTTGCTTAATTATAACATTAATAAATGTGTGAACCTGAAGTTAATTTTGCAAGTTACTATCTATAAGCAGTTTTTCTTTTAAATAACTGGGATATACAATATGTAAATTTGTTAATGTAAAGATAGAGGTGCTAAGAAAACTGAAAGCTGGAATGCCAAAATTGCTAATAGTTTGTGATAATGCATCAGGCTCAGCTGGCCATTGTTGCATAATACCTAAAAAAACAAACAAACAAAAAAACCAGTATGAGAAACAAAGTTTAAGAGTAAAAGAAAATCTTCTAGCAACTGAGATGTTTGAAAGAGTCATTTTTGGATCAAGATCATCTATGGATCTAAATGAAATGAGAGATCTTGGAATTAGAGCTACTTTAAAGGTACCTCAAAGTTAAAAGGTTATTCTTGTCTTCCATTTCCATGTAAAACTGAGATGAACAGTAATTGGATTTTATGTGAAGATAAGACTATAATCTTCATTAATTTGGATAAGTGAAGACCAGTACTGAACTGGGATGGAGTGATGGGTCTTTGACATTGAACTAAGTAATTTCTTTCTATATCAGAGCATTAAAATTAAAAAGTATTCCACCATAAATAATTTAAGACTATATATTAAATACAGATTGGCACAGATTATAAATTTTAGGCCAGTTTCAGTAGAGAAAATTTAGTAATTTTCAACTACTTGAAAAGGGTCGTCGTATTTTCTAAATTGCGACAGTCTTTTATTATTGTTTTTAGAGACTTAAAAGTTTCTGGTATACACAGCTCCTGTGCTTGGTAATGGCACAGTAACTACACATTTAATAGTTTAATGCATTTAATAGACCAGCATGGAAGTCTAAAATTCCATCTATGTGATTAATGAACTCATTTTAAGCAGCCTATGACTGACTTATTCATACTTATATTTCATCAGCACCTTTACATAGCAACACTAAATAAATGTTCATCAAATTAATAATTCAAACAAACTTAATATTACAAAATATTCCATGTTTTATTAAAGAGTTAGAGCATAGAATATCTATGACCTCTTGCCACAACTGTATTTTAACTTTGCTATCTCATGTGGTACAGTCAGTACTAGTTGTGGTAACAGTTGCTTTTATTGCTAGTTCTCCTTCACATTTCTAGCTGTTTCTGAGTGAAAATAGAGGTGAAAATAGAGAAAAAAACCCATGGTGTTTCTGTACAAGAAAGGAGGATACATATAGCCTATCAAACTATTTTCTTGGCTTAATTTTTCCAGACAAGACATGGCAAAGCTATAGAGTATAATAATCTATATTTTCAATAGTAAAATATTCTTGCTTTCTCTAAAGCATAGCTAATTTTATAGCTGTATTATTTCTTTTGATTTTTAGTGTTTTTTTTTTTTTAACCAAAATGTTAAATTATGCTTCCATTTTGGCTAATGCATTATACAAGACTATTTACATTCAAAGTGCAGTTTTTCTGTACAGTTATGGGAAGGTGACCATGGTATCATCTTAGACTGTCAATTAATTTTTTTCTTTCTTAACTTAAAGGCATTGGTTATAAATTCAAAGAGCTTGAAAAGATTGAAGAGGGCCAAACACTGATGATTTGTGGAAAAGAAATAGAAGTCATGGGTGTAATCTCTCCAGATGACTTCAGCAGTGGCAGGTGTTTTCAGCTTGGAGGAGGAAGTACTGCTATCTCGCATTCTTCTCAGGCTGCCAGGAAATGTTTCTCTAACCCTTTCAGAAGTGTTTGTAAACCAAGTTCAAAGGAAAATAGAGAGAATGATTTCCAAAATTGCAAACCACGCCATGACCCATATACGCCAAGTAAGATTTTAAAAATAATTTGAGTTTTCTGTTTTTACTGTCAAAATGTTTTTTGTGTGTGAATTTGACGTTTAAATTTTGTTTTAAAAGTTTTAGGTGAAAGTATACGTTATTCTTGAGATATGTAATCTGACATAAGGGATAATGTTGAAGTCAAATATAGTTTGGGAATTATTTCATATGTAAATGAATAATCCCAAGAACATGGTAATAAAAATACTGTACCTGTGTTGAAGGAAACATATCTAAATTGTATGTATATACATACATGTATATGTATTACACATACATGTGTATAATTTTGAATAAAATCTGACTTTTTAGTAAGGAGAGAAATTAGTAAATATATGAATCTGGACTATGATTATACTTCTAGTTTGAGGACTGTATGCCTTGATCACAAGCATTAGTGTATAAAAATATTGAATGGTAAGATTTCATGCAAAGTCCAAATTTTGCTGGTGAAAGTTCCATTCAATCAGTTAATTTTCACACTGCTGAATCCAATTTTAAAAATCACATTTAAAAAAAGAAACCTAGCTTGTATCTGATTGTTCTTTTATTTGACTGTTCACTCAGCAGGTATTTCTTGATTGCCTTTTATGGGTTGGGCCTAAAGATAAAACTGTCATCACAGAGCTTCTTATTTGGTGCGGGGAAGGACAAGTAATCTGACCGAAAGTGTAGTGTAGTAGATGTGAAAGTTGAGAGACAGAGGTGACTTCTTTCCTAACAACAGCAAGTATATAAAGTAATGATTATTTTTCCCCATTGCAAGTATTATGGAAACATAAGTTTCGAAGTAAAGAGGACTTTTGAGATCATTTCGATTAGTCTTTTCACTTTGCATTGGAGGAAACTGGCCCAGGAAGATGAACCGACTTACCTAAATACAGATAATCAACGGCATTGTTGGGACAAAACCCCATAATTAAAAATTCCTAGTTCTATATTAGCTTATCCCAAAGACTTAGTTGAAATACAGGGAGTGGAAGCTGATGCAGCTGAATTTTCTCTTTTTGTACAAATATTTTGTCTGTCCCACCAGCTCTTTTAACAATCCCTCTCCTCTTTTTTCTCCTTTCTCTTTGTACTTTTACCATTACACAATACAGGGCTGTGGGGAACTGAAAAGAATACTGTGCTTATTCAAAGATCTGAGTTAGAATCATGGTTTTGCCACTGAACTAACTGGTTCTTTGACCTCTTGGGGGTAGTCACTGACCTTCCTAATGTTTTGCCTACTCATGTGTAAAACGTGGGTCCTAATAACCACTATAGGGATTTAGAGTGTCTAGTATATACTCTTTCCAGGAAATACTTGTTGAGTGAGTGAATGAAACATTTTATTGTGGCCTTTCTGTGTTGTGTGTATGTGATGTAAATGTATATATTATATATAAGTAAATGTAAACTTATTGTGGCATTTATGTGTTGTATGTGATGTAAATGAATTATATTTGTGTGTGTGTGTGTGTAAAAGCACTTTGGGTACATAGTAAATGGTTAATTATTCTCATATACTTATCTATCTTATGCAAAGGATAGAATTAGGTTGTAGATTTTAATGCCTGAGACATGTTGTTAATATTAAACGACCATCTTCATCATTGTGAAGATAAAGAAGGATCTTAAAATTTGAACTAGTGTTCTATTATTTTGACTGTTTAGGGTTCTCTTTCTTGAAGATGGGCCTTTTATTAGGTGATTTATAATCCTATAGTCCTTTTTGCTTGGGTAGTATGTGATTTTTTGCCTCTATCTTCTCTTTTTCCTTGTTGTCCTTTGTAAAAGATAGAAAAATAATGGGGCCATTTCTTGATTGGAAATCCACAAGGAGTACACTCTTTGCTACAGTGATATAGAGGAAAGCCAAGGACTAAATTTCCCATTTTTACTTCCTAGTCCGCTACCTAACAGGAATTGACCTTAAAGATGAAAATTCCTTTCAGTTACTCAGAACCCTAGGAAAATTCACAGAAAACTTATTCTCTGGGTATTTGTTAATGGTAAACATGACCAAACTCTTATTCCTGTGACAATATAGTTCCACACTGATGAATATTTACATAGTCGACTGGAATCTATTTCTTTTTATCTCCTCTTCTCCTCATTCTTCTTTCTTTTTTTATCTAATTCAATTTTTATAAACATGATGTAGGCATGCAAATATATCCCCAAAATAATTTTGGTGGGTTTATTATGTAATTTCAGATTTATCAATTGAGACCTGCCTTCTAGCTATATTTGATTTTTCCTTTTTGGGTGGTATTTTAGTAAATCTTTTAAATTGTGTAGCATAGTTTCGAAGAATTACATTGTTATTCTATGATGACTTCATGCTGCTTTAAAGAGGTTCATGAGGCCGGGTGCAGTGGCTCATGTCTTTAATCCCAGCACTTTGGAGGTTGAAGTGGGCAGATCACTTGAGGTTGGGAGTTCGTGACCAGCCTGGCTAACATGGTGAAACCCTGCCTCTATTAAAAACACAAAAATTAGCCGAGTTTGGTGGCGCAAACCTGTAATCCCAGCTACTCGGGAGGCTGAGGCAAGAGAATTGCTTGAACCTGGGAGGTGGAGGTTTCAGTGAGCTGAGATCATACCACTGCACTCCACCCTGGGCAACAGAGTGAGACTCTGTCTCAAACAAACAAACAAAAAAAGATTTATGAACTTGACATTCATGAATGTAGTAATTAAATTCAAGCAAATAATGTGGCTAAGTCAATGGAAAATTTATCATTTTTTGTCAGTTCCAATTAATAGGAGTAATGATCATTGTTAGTGTGTTTAGGACTGAAAAGATAGAAACCCTGTATGTTAAATTTGGGGAGCCTTTTCAGAATGAGAAGCTGTGAACATTGGCAAATGTATCTTGGCAAAATTCCAGCCTGTGCTTTCAGTTGGAAATAGTTCTCTTTGCTCTGAATACTGAACTATTTGAATGTTGTGGCTTACTGAATTCCTTACTAGACAATAGTGAATTTCAGTGCTTTTGAAGCACTTTTGGATATATGAAGTTTGGAAGGCTCTTCATAATTCTTTGCATGAAATTGTATATCAGTGAGGCATGAGATTTTCTTTTTAAATTTTGTGCCCTTGGGTAACATTACTGTGACTACATTTTGGACTTTTTTTTGGCCACAAATGGTGGCAAACAGTTCTATCTTAGGGTACTGAAAACAAGATAATGTTGGTTGCTGAAAAAGTGAAATTACAATACTTGTACTTTTACCATTTTTTAAGATTCCCTCGTTATGCCACGACCAGATAAGAATCACCAGTGTGTATTCAATAAGAACTGTTTCCCTCTTGTGGATGTAGTGATTGATCCTTACCTTGTATATCATCTTCGACCACATCAGAAAGAAGGAATCATATTCCTTTATGAATGTGTAATGGGAATGAGGTAGGAAAATAAATCACTTGTTTAATCTAATCTTAATTTTGATTTAACCTGTAACACAATAATGGTTTTCTAAGAAGATCCTGATAAAACGAGTCCTGAGGGTATACTATGAATTTCAATTGGTAGGAAAGGTGAATAGTGCTTAATGTGTGCATTTATTTCAAAAGTAGTTCTTGGTAGATGCCACGTGCCAAACATACTGCTAGGAGGTGGGCATACAGGAATCAGGACCACAGTCCTTACTTTTAAGCGACTTTTAAAGTATTTGAGTAAACAGATAAATGCAATTGGCCTTAATGTGATATAATAAAAGCTCAGTACTGTTATGGTAAAGGGTCATGAGAACAAGTGAAAGAGGCTTTTAATTCTGGTTCTGAGAATTTTTTTTTTTTTTGGAGATGGAATCTTGCTGTATTGCCCAGACTGAAGTGCAGTGGCATAATCTTGGCTCACTGCAACCTCCATCTCTCAAGTTCAAGTGATTCTTGCATCTCAGCCTCCTGAGTACTAGGATTACAGGTGTGCTTCACCATGCCTGGCTAATGTTTTTATTTTTAGTAGAGATGGGGTTTCACCATGTTGGCCAGGCTGGTCTTGAACTCCTGATCTCAAGTGATCCACCCACCTCAGCCTCCCAATGTGCTGGGATTACAGGCATGAGCCACTGCACCTGGCTTGGTTATGATAATTTTGGAAAAAGGTTTTCTTCTATCTCTACATCTGAAAATAGAAGAAAGTTTCTTCTTCCTTTTTGCATTTTCTGATTAAAGAATGGTAGTATCATCTTTTAATGATATTCTAGAGGACACAAACAGGAGAAAAAAAGAATCAAAGGCCCCTGCTAACATTTCTTCCAGTCTTTTTTGTTTGTTTTGGTTTTGTTTTGCCTTGTTTTTAAATGCCAAGCCCCTTGATTTTAAAATTTGTTGTTTAAAGGTAGCTGGAAATGAAATTCTCCCCGACTCTAAGAACTCTTTGCATGATGACAAGTTAAGGGAATACTGTCTTCCAGAAACTATTAACTAGACTCACATTTTCTCCCAAATCTGCTTTTTCTTTCGAAGGTCTTATCCCAATTGGTCTCAGAATCATCTTTGATTTCTTTTCTCTCACATTCTGAATCTAGTCAAACCTGAACTTTTAATTATTTTAACCTACTAAATATTGTTTCCTAATCTTTTCTGTCATTCCACTGCAGCATCTCTAGTAACCGATGTCATAAAAATATCATATTTTATCTAGACTATTGCAATGGCTTCTAACTTATATATTTGCTTCTGATGCTTCTCAAATGTATTCTACTTAAAGCCACCATCTTGAGTTTTCTCTGAAAAACGGTTCTGAACATGGCATTCCCTTATTTAAAATCATTCAGAGACTCTCAGAACTTAGAACAGGGTTTCCCAAACTGTGATCCCTACTCCACTGGCAGTATATGGGACCATTTTGGGGTGGCAAGTGGACAAGCCTTTTTAAAAAATTTGAATAGTAGCATATTTAGTTAATTATTAGAAAAATAGTCTGGGCACAGTGACTCACACCTGTAATCCCGGCACTTTCAGAGGCCAAGGCAGGTGGATCACTTGAGGTCAGGCGTTCAAGACTAGCCTGGCCAACAGGGTGAAATCCCTTCTCTACTAAAAATACAAAAATTAGCTAGGCGTGGTGGCGGACACCTATATCCTAGCTACTCAGGATGCTGAGGCAGGAGAATCACTTGAATCCAGGGGGCGGAGGTTGCAGTGAGCCAAGATCGCGCCACTGCACTCCAGCTTGGGTAACAGAACAAGACTCTGTCTCCAGAAAAAAAAAAAAAGAAAATAGCACATTAAACTTTTGGTTTCACAGATAAATTATACTTAGAATGAGTTTTCTTTTCAAATTTAAGTTAAAATGAGTTGATTTGAAGAAAAATAATAACATATAGTATCACAGATATGGCAACAAATCATGATAGTAGTCATGAAATCCTGGTGTTTGGGAGATGCTGATCTATAAGATACAGTCTAAACTCTCAAGGATAAGTATACTCATCTTTTGTCTTCTACCTACCATGGTAGCTTCATATTTTTCAGTTCAAGCTCCAGCTATATTCAACTGCCTCATTAATGTAGTAATTATTTACCCTTTACAATTTTGCTCAAGATACATCTTCTCCATAAAGGCTTCCTGTTTGCTCCCTTCTCTTTACCATGAAAAGATGAATCTGTATTTTCTCTTTGCTATTCAGTGTATCTCATTTGGCTGACATTTGGTCCTTTGTTGCCAAATTATTGATCTAAAACAGCTACCTAGATAGTAGCTATAATTTATGTTGGTAATATTTTTCTCTATACCTTGAAATGGAACACAAATACAAAATTACATATTGGTTCTTAATTTCTACTAAGAAGAGATACAATTAGCTAACAAACTACAGCTGACTTTTGAACAACTCAGGAATTAGGGGTGCTGACCCACTGTGTAGTCAAAAATCTGCATATAACTTTGGCAGAAACTTAACTAATAAACTACTGTTGACTGGAAGCCTTACTGATAACATAAACACTCAATTTACACATAATTTCATATACTATATGTATTATATACTGTATTTTTACAATAAAGTAAGCCAGTAAAAAGAATGCATGATGAAAACCATGAGGAAGAGAAAACGTATTTACTATTCATTAATAGGAAATGGATCATCATAAAGGTCTTCATCCTTATCATGTTGAGTAGACTGAGGAAGAGGAGGAAGAGGAAGGGTTGGTTTGGTTGTCTCAGGAGTGGCAGAGGTGGCGGAAGAGGTGGAGGAGATAGAAGGGAGGCAAGAGAGTTAGGCACACTCACTTATAACATTTATTGAAAAAAACCCATATATAAGTGGACTTTCACAGTTCAAACCCTTCTTGTTCAGTGGTCAACTGTATACTTACGTATTTTTGTAATATCCTTAATTCCCTTGGAGTTTCTTAACTTTAAAATATAAAACATACACTGCTAAGGTCTTTAGGAATATAAAGTGGCATAAAATACATGATCTTACTAATAATATCCCTAATAACATTTAATTTTAAATTATATAACTTAGGTCTGTAGGATAACAACTTTTACTAAATTATGTGTATTATATCAAGTGTTTAGTGTTTAATTTTTTTATGATGCAGGGAGCTATTTTTGTTGAGGACTTCATTTACTGACAGAATCATAAAATACAGCTCAGTATGCTGTAATGCTGTATTTTAATGCTGATTAAATATAATACAACAATATATTTTAAACTGTTTTGATATCTGAAACCAATAAAAATCAAACTCTTAGCGATGAGAAACACAGTTATAGTTAAATTATCCGTATGCAGATATAAAATTGGAATTCATTTCTAGCCTCTAAATATGTACATGTAATAGTAGCAGATGATTTAGATTCAACTCTCTAATTTCAGATTTATGTTTTAGTAATTTAGTTGACAATATGTAATGGATATAATTATCAAAGATGCAAAAGATGTCTTGTAAATCAGTTAATAAAGTACTAAAAGAGTCTTCAGTGTCATTAAAAAATACCAGTTTCTGGTTCTTGATGATTTTAAGGGCATAAAATATTTTTCTATTGTGATTAAAGGAAGTAAAATTATTTCTAACAGAATGAATGGCAGATGTGGAGCTATTCTTGCTGATGAAATGGGTTTAGGGAAAACATTGCAATGTATTTCGCTCATCTGGACCCTGCAGTGTCAGGGACCCTATGGAGGCAAGCCAGTAATAAAGAAGACACTAATTGTCACACCTGGAAGCTTGGTGAATAATTGGAAGAAAGAATTTCAAAAGTGGCTAGGAAGTGAAAGGATCAAGATATTTACTGTTGATCAGGTAAGAAACTTGAAAATTTAGCCTTAGTCATTTAAAAAAAAATCTAGTTTTTCAAATCAGTAATTCAGTTTTTACTTGTTAACTCCCTAACCCTTTTGCAAAAAAATGGAGTCTTAGCTTACATTTTGGTTTTGAGTTGTTATGAACTGAATGTTTGTGTCCCCCAGATTCATATGTTGAAACCCTAACTTTCAGTATAACAGTATTAGGAGGTGGGCTTGGGAGGTAATTAGGTTTAGATGAGCTGGTGAGGGTAGAGCCATGTGATGAGATTAGTGCCTCTGTAACAAGAGCAAGAGACACCAGAACTTCCTTTCTCTACCACGTGAGGATACAGTAAGAAAGCATTCTTCTGCAAGCCAGGAAGAGGGCTCTCACCAGAACCCAACCATGCTAGCACCCTGATCTTAGACTTTCCACCAGAACTGTGAGAAATAAGTGTCTGTTGTTTAAGCCACCCAATCTATGGTATTTTGTTTATAGCAACCTCAGTTGACTAAGACAGAAAGAGTTAACATATTCCAATTCTTAATAAGTGACTGTCAGGAATAGGCTGCTTAAATTTGATTTCATATCATTTCTTTTCCTGATTTTTAAAATACTATCTTTTTTCTTCAGGACCACAAAGTTGAAGAATTCATCAAGTCTATATTTTATTCTGTTCTTATTATCAGTTATGAAATGTTACTTCGTTCCCTGGATCAAATTAAGAATATAAAATTTGATCTTCTAATCTGCGATGAGGGGCATCGTTTGAAGAACAGTGCCATTAAGACAACTGCAGCCCTCATTAGCCTTTCTTGTGAGAAAAGAATAATTCTAACTGGTCAGTATTCAGTTTGGGGAAGATATTTTGGAATTTTTGCCTAGTGAACATACAGACTTGTACTATGATGCTTAACATTCAAATAACTGGTGGTATTGGATGGAATTTATACTGATAAACCTGTGTTAATTGACTCTTAGTAGGATTCTGAATCTTCAAATCCATGTGTAATTTTTTGTAGCCCAGACTTGGGGGTTTTTTAGGAATAAACACAATGATATCATGATAAGGAATTTAGGAGATCAGACTGGATTGCTTGTGCTTGGTTCCCGAGTCTGACATAGCTATAACAACTTGGAGCAAATTATATAGTGTCTCTGTGCCTCAGTTTTTAAAAATCTCTAAAATAGGGATGATAATACCATCTAACTTAAGTTCTCGTGAGGGTCAGAGGAGTTAATCCATGTAAAGTTCTTGGGAAACCACCTGACAAGTGGTGAGTGTTTAATATAAATATCAGTTATTTTTATATGTATGTGCTACATATGCATGGTTTATTGTTGGCCAAAGCTTCTGGACTCAACTGTCTGGAAAGGTGGGATGGATGGTAAATACAAGAATCCTCTTCTACCTTGTTATTTAAGGCCTAGACTAGCGCAATGTAGCTTTTCTCCCGTATCTCATCTTGGTTTTGTATGGCCCTTCCAATATGCCATTGTGTCAGCAGAAGAAAGAAGAGAATTGTAGTCATTACTAATATTTAAAATTCCCCTATTTTCTACTCGGGGCTTCATTTTCCCTACCATCTTCAACCCTTTTGGAAGGAATGGTCAGGATATAATTATTCTTACCGTGTCATCATCATTTTTTCCTTCATGTGTTGTTTATGCATGTCACAGCTCTCCTCTGAAGTTAAATGAGGAGAGAGAAGGAGTGTGACCAACAACTTGTGCCTCTTTCCTATACAGATAGGTGGAAATATGTTCCAGAACAACAGAGAGGAGAAAACTCCTCCTCTTCTGTTCTTACTGTGTTGGGATGGGGAAGATTATCCACCTTTAAGACATTCCTCTTCATTTGACTTCCAATTTGTATAGGAGGATTGTATTAACCATTATGAAAAGTGATTTTTAAAATGATTCTATACTTTAAAAACATGATTTTGGGAACATAACTAAATGACCTTTTTTTTTTTTTTTTTTTTTTTTTTTGACGTTTAATCACGATAATATAATAAAGACAAAAGGACTAGGGTCAAATCTCATAGTTATACCCCCAGGATTTACTAGATGCTCAACAAATGTTTGTCGATAATAGTGAAGTGAAAACCAAAGAATAGGAAAACTGGTGTTGAATATTTACAAAATGCCATTTTTAAAGGAAAAAATGAGTCAGGGAAATAGGAACCATAATCTGAATGATTTTCATATCTTGGGCTGTTTGAGAAGCTGAGTGGATTCTTTATACTTGATTTCCAATGTGCAGTTCAGATTTCTTTACTAGCCTTTGATCTTGAGATCTTTGGAGCCAGAAAAGTAATGGGGAAAAAAAAATGAGTTAGCTGAATTTAGTAACACTGAGTTAGAAGAGAAAAAGACTGTTTCTTCTTACTGCTTAAGATGGGGGTCAGTATTACTTATTTAAATAATAGTTGCAGATATAAAGTAAAGATGGTTAGCACTAGAAGGGAGGAGAAAAAGAAAGAAAAAAGAAGAGTGAGAAATAAAATTTACTGAAAAGTACTGAAGAAATAAAAGTAGTTCCCTTCCTTACTTGAAAATCAGATAATTTTCTGTAGCAAAAATATATAATTTTATTGATATTCTCAATGATAAGCAAATACTAATTTAACATTCCAAATTAAATTTAATCTGCAGTAGAAAATTGATCTAGGATTTCATTCAACAAGAATGTCTCGAAAGCGACCAGTGAGATAGTTTCATTTGAGACATTAGTATTGTCCTCTGTATCCTTTGTCAATCTTAGCTTGTTTCTGTTTTGCTGTCCATATCACTCTTACCCCCTGAGCTATGAATTTGGGTAAAAACTAGCCCTAACTAACCTTTTTAATTTAGAAATACTCATAGTTGGTTTCTATCTTCTTAGAATTGCCTGAATGAAGTCTTTGCTTTTATGCGCAGGATATTTTACCCCAAGATGATTTGTTCCTTGTTATGAAAGTACATGTTTGTATAGGAGTTATGTACAGTGACATATAATTGATAGGTGCTCCATAACTAAGAATCAAATGAAAATGATTTTGATTTTGTTTCCTTGTATTATCTAGCCCAGTGCTTTGGAGTTAATGTTTACTGGAAAATGGTTAGGATTCAGTTTGATTGATAGAGGGGCATTAGTCTTCTAGCACTGCCATAGCAAAAGACCACAGACTAAACAACAGACATTTATTTTCTCACAGTTCTGGAGACTAGAAGTCCAATATCAAGATGTCATCTGGTTTCTATTGAGGTCTCCATACTTAGCTTGCAGACAGCTGCCTTCTCCCTATGTTCTCATGCACTCTATCCTTTGTGCAAATGTATTCGTGGAGTATCTCCCTCTCTTCTTATAAGGACACCAGTCATATTGGATTAAGGCCCCACCCCTACGACCTCATTTAACCTTAATTACCTTCTTAAAGGTCTTGTCTCCAAAAACCGTCACACTGGGGGTTAGAGCTTCAACATAGGAATTTTAGGGAGACACAGTTCAGCCCACAATAAGAGCTGACTGATTATTATAAGATCTTAGATGCCTTTTCATTATATCATAGAAAAGATAAATCTGAGATTTGAAGCAAAATTCTTTTTACAGACTGAAAATTTAAAAACACACATACTGCTATGGAATGTTTAGAAACTGGAGAACAGAAATCATCCTCCAACCTCACCTCCTTAATTGTTAACACCTGACATATTTTATTATTCATACATACACACAGAGAGCATACATGCAAATTTTAAAATTCTTTACACGTACATACAAAACACATCTTTTTGCACATACATGTGTACATCAACATATCTTTCATATAAACATTTTTCTATAACGCATAATCTTGAGAACTATTCTTACAGTTTAACATTAGGTTGTTTTTAATTCTTTACTGTTATAAATAATGTGGTGATGAATATCTACAAGCATATACTCTTTCTGTATAGATTTCTGTAAGTGGGCTTATAGGATTAAAAGAAAAATATAAATGTGTATAAAAAGCTCTCAGAACTTTCTATGGAGGTTACAGGAGGATATAGGTATAGGTTATTGACAGTGTTGGGTTAGGTTGGGTGATAGATTTCTTT
>NW_016823854.1:32567-62117 GCF_001698545.2 Rhinopithecus bieti | reverse complement strand
TTTTTTTTTTTTTTTGGTAGGGATAGGGTAGAGGTAGGGAAGATAAAGAATCCTTTCATTTTCTCAGAAGTTTCTTTTCTATACTCTTGAACATAGTCTTAGTAAGTACACCAACTTGACTTGAAAATCTTTAGTTTTTTCTATTTTCTTCTACAGGTTTTACCTAGTCTAGAATTAGAGCACTGAAATAGCAAATAGGGATCTAAATTATCACTAGAAAGCAATGTGACAGACTCATACAATGATGCTATACTATACTATTGGTTCTGTCTTGTAGCCATATTTCCCTTCTCATCTTTTTTCCCCCCTTCCTTACTCTTTTTTCTTCCTCTTTTCTGGCCTAAATCCTGTTTCCTATTCCCTTCTTGTGTTCTGCTTTTCTTCTTTTGTCCAGTTTTGCTTTTGCCTCTTCCTCTCATGTATCAGTTGGGATGATTTCAGATGCTGGTAACAGATGATCTGAATCAGATGTGCTTATTCCCCTGTATAACTGGAAGTCTAAAGGTAGGGCAGGCTACAGCAACTCAACATTGTCATCAAGGATTCTGGTTCTTTATATCTTCTGCTCTGCCATATTTGGTGTTGGCTTCATCCTCATGCTGGTAGCAAGTGACTGCAGCTGTTCCAGACATCACAGCTAGATGTGATGATATCCAAAGGAGAACAGGACTGGCTCTTCTTATTTCTCTATGTTTAAGAGTGTTTCTCTATGTTTAAGAGCCCCTCTGTGATGACTTCTCATGTCTCATTGGCAAGGATGGGTCACATGCTACTGATGGAACCTCTTGGTGCCCTTTCTAGCTCTCCTTTTCTGGGCTGTTGTATCCATTGTTTAGCTGCTGGTACTATTGATTAAACAAATGAGAGGAGCCCCTTCTCTTTCTGGAGAATTATCTTTGATTGAATGAGAGCTGTATTATCCTCTATAGTTTGCTATCAACGATTGACTGATTTAGGGGTAAGCGGCAAATGGCAGCTCCCTTGCCTTAGAGTAATTTCAGGACCAACGTTATGGTGCAGTTTATACTCTAGAGCTCCGTGTAATTTAGCTGAAGCTAAATTACAGCTGAGGCCATTCTTGCTTAGTTTCTTCCCTTACCATTTTCTGATTCCATTATTCCCTTTCTCCTGAGAGCTCTCCCTCTGTAAATCACATGCAAACAAATCACTGTCTTAGGCTCTGCTTCCAGTGAACCCAGTATTAGACAAGAACCCTTGTGTATGTCAGTCATTTGCAAAGGAGGGGATAGAATTACTATGATTGACTTAATCATTTGGGGTTTGATGAATATCTGAATGCCAACCACAGTGATCCTTCTACCGTTCTCTCTCTTCTTTCCTATACTCCCCAATCTTTGTTTATCATCATCATGCATATTCTTTTAGAGGCTTAACTGAATATATACCAACATAAATGTATTTTTCCCAACTCTTTCAACGATGTGTCTAAAAATTTAAAACTGACTAGATGTGTTAAATTTTAAAAAATTAGCAATTGCTGGTCTAACCTGGGGGTAGGGGACCCATTAAGTTTTAGGGAAGTGATTATTAAATTACTTGACATTAAAAAATTTATGTCATCCATCTTAATGAAATAAATGCATTTTTGTTTACTTTTCACATTATTTATATTTTTGGACAACATTGTCTAATCTGTTATTTGAAAGCCAGCTGAAATTACATTGTTTGTGCTGATTTATATGTTCTTTTGGCACTATTATAATTATTGAAACATGCTAATGTTTCTTTGAAAATTAGCCAAAAGCTATTGCATACTATATGTAATATATAGAGGGTATATTAATCCATTACAGTCTGTATTAACCCTTTGGGCAGTGAAGATCTTAATTTGATCTGATAACTTTGAAAGGTAGTAATAATAGGTGCCATTCAATGAGTGTCTCCTGAGTGTCAGGCATTTTGCTGGGTACTTCATATCCATTGTCTCTACTTTTCATTATAATTATTCTGGGAATTTATTATCTTCATACTTTTATAAATGAAAAAAAATCCTGAGTTTAAAGGACTTAAGCAGTTTGTCCAAAGTCACATAGCTATAATAACAGTAACAATTACTAAAGTTATAGAACATTTATTGTGCTCTAGGCACCATTCAAAGTATATTATGTGGATTGACTACTTTGATCCTCACAACCCTAGAAAGACTATTATTATCTGCACTTTACAGATAATAAATTGGTGTAAGTAACTTTCTCAGGGTCACTCAGGGAGTAAATGATGCAGGTAGGATTTGAACCTAAGCAGTCAGACTCCACTGAGCCTGCACTCAATCATTAAGCTATACTACTATGTAAGAATTTAGTATGCAACTAAAACTAGAGTTAAAAATTTATGTGGTGATTAATATTTTTTTAACTTGCTTTGACTGCTGTTTCTTAGTTTTAGGCCATTTGCTTGTATTTATTCCTTTTAGGGAATAAATTTCTCCAAACTTCCATTGTGGTTTTGTTATAAACCTGAGATTGTGATTATAAAACACAAACTTGACCTTTTCCTCATTTTTGTCTCTCTTTAGGTACTCCAGTTCAGAATGATCTGCAAGAATTTTTTGCATTAATTGATTTTGTAAATCCAGGAATATTAGGCTCTTTGTCATCTTATAGGAAAATATATGAAGAACCCATCATTTTATCAAGAGAACCTTCTGCTTCTGAGGTATAATTTACTCTAATAAATAAGTTTTAAAAGCCGTATGTCTGAGGAAATTATCCATAACTTCATATTATTTTGATTTAGAAAATCAGTAGTGTGAACTCTTTCTTTTCTCTGCAATCCTTCATTTCCTGCATTCCTTATTTTAGAATATGACATCACTTGTCTAAAATTCATGAATAGGAACTTCACAAAGAATTATGATAATAAACATTTAAAAATGTTCATCCTTACTAGCGTTGAAAAAAGCAGAACAAAATAACCAAAGTGACTTTTGTAATTTTCTATTGGTGTGTGTTTGTTTATTTAGAGATGGTGTCACTCTGTGTTGCCCAGGCTGGCCTTGAACTCCTGGAGTTCAAGTGATCCTTTTGCCTCTGCCTCCCGAGTAGCTAGAACTGCAGGTGTACACCACCTCCCCAACTTGGATTTACTAGTGGTAGCAATTGTAGGCAAGGGTCTACTATTTGGAATGTAAATAGTTGGTTGGAATGTACATTGGCACAACATGGGGAAAGTTTGGCAATGTATATCAAAAGCATTAAAATTGTGTATATCTTGTGGCCTGACAATACTTCTTTTAGGAATTTATTATAAAGAAATAATAGTAGGTTTATTTAAAAACTTAGCTGGCCGGGTGTGTTGGCCCATTCCTGTAAACCCAGCACTTTGGGAGGCTGAGGTGGATCACGAGGTCAAGAGATCGAGACCATCCTGGCCAGCGTGGTGAAAACCCTGTCTCTACTGAAAATACAAAAATTAGCTGGGCATGGTGGCACACGCCTGTAGTCCCAGCTACTCAGGAGAATCACTTGAACCTGGGCGGCAGAGGTTGCAGTGAGCTGAGATCATGCCACTGTACTCTAGCCTGGCGACAAAGCAAAACTCCATCTCAAAAAACAAACAAACAAAAAAACCAAAAACTAAAAACTTAGCTATAAGGTATAGGGTGACCTTATGTCTACCAAAAAAAAAAAAAAGCCAGATGTGGTGGCATGTACCTGTGGTCCCAGCTACTGGGGAGGCTGAGGTGGGCGGATTGCTTGAGTCTGGGAGGTGGAGATTGTAGTGAGCTGAGATCACATCACTGCACTCCAGCCCTGGGTGACAGAGTGAGACTCTGTTTCAAAAAAAGAAATAAAAACTTAGCTGTAAGGATAAAATATTAGAAACAGGCTGGGCACAGTGGCTCATGCCTATAATCCTAGCACTTTGGGAGGCCAAGGCAGGTGGATCACTTGATGTCAGGAGTTCAAGATCAGCCTGGCAAACATGATGAAACCCCGTCTTTACTAAAAATATAAAAATTAGCCAGATGTGGTGGTGTGCACTGTAATCCCAGCTACTGGGTAGGCTGAGGCAGGAGGTTCTCTTGAACCCGGGAGGTGGAGGTTGCAGTGAGCCGAGATTGTGCCACTGCACTCCAGCCTGGGTGATAGAGCGGGACTCTGTCTCAAAAAAAAAAAAAGAAAAGAAGCAAACTAAGGGAAACACAAATGGGAAACAAACATTTTTAAAGGTAGGACAATGGTTAAATTATGGTTTACATGTTGTATACAGACTATATTTCATTGAATCTAAGATTCTACCAATTATATATCATTATTTTATGTTATTTAGGAGACTGTGACTTCACTTAATTAAATGGTTATGCTAAACATATAAATAGATCATGGTTGGTTTTTCTGTCCCTATACTCTTATTTTATTTCTTCTTTTAAAATTTGTTGGGAAGCAGTTAGTAAATGGTTTATCATTATGAAATCTTTAATGTTTATTTTAAGTGTATTTCTGTCTATAACACTTTCATTTAAGTCTGCTATTTTTCCACAGGAAGAAAAGGAGTTAGGAGAAAGAAGAGCAACTGAACTTGCTTGCCTCACTGGACTCTTTATCCTTAGAAGAACCCAAGAAATTATAAATAAATATCTCCCACCTAAAATAGAGAATGTTATCTTTTGCCGACCAGGAGCACTACAGATTGAGCTTTATCGAAAGCTGTTAAATTCTCAGGTTGTCAGGTTCTGTCTTCAAGGGTTGTTGGAAAATAGTCCCCATCTAATATGTATAGGAGCTCTTAAAAAATTGTGCAATCACCCCTGCCTTTTGTTCAGCTCTATAAAGGTAAGTGCATAGTGTCTGAAACTATGTCAGGGATATGAGGGTTCTATAGTATATGAATCTAAGAGGGCAGATAGGTCTAATTTCTGAGGTTGCATTTGTGGGTTTTCAAAAAGCTCTGCAGGCTATCTAGCATGGTTCTGCTGTAGAGCTTATCCAGCCTTTCACTTGTTCTTCAGAGCATGTCCACATTCCTAGAGCTGAAGTAGGGAAGAGAAGGGTTTGAGGTACCGCCTTCTACAGTTTGTGGCCAATCCCCTTTGGTACCTTATCTAATGCTTGGCCATGGTCTCCCTTCCTATTTTATGTTAATATAGTCTGCCAGTTTTGTTTGTTTGGTGCTAACAAATACAAAATTTGCCATTAAAAATAATTTTTTTTCCCTCATTTTGAACGTGATACATGATTGTTGCATAAAATTTAGAAAATTCAGAAAATCACGAAGAAAATAAAATCATCTTAAGCTCAAACCATAGAAAAATCACATTTTGATATTAATAATATTAGCTAACAGTTATTAAGCACTCATTATACACAGATTGAGCCTTCCTAATCTGGAAATTAGAAACTCAAAGTGCTCCAAAATTCAAAACTTTTTGAGTGCCAACATGACATCACAGGTGGGCAATTCCATACCTGATATCTTTGCTTTCTGATGTTCAGTGTGCACAGAATTTGTGTCATATACAAAGTTATTAAAAATACTGTATAAAATTACCCTCAGAGTATGTGTATAAGGTATATATGAAATATAAATGAATTTCATGTTTAGACTTGTGTCCCATGCCCAAGATATATATATGCAAATATTCCAAAATCTGAAAAAATCTGAAATCTGAACCACTTCTGTTCCCAAGTATTTTGGATAAAGGATGGTCAACTTGTACCAATCACTAAGTACTTCTATTCGTGTTATTTTATTTATTATTTACAAAACTCTATGGAATAAGTAATATTATTACCATCCCCATTTTTTTGGTGGGGAAATAGGGGCTCAGAGATAGATATATATAATCTTATTCTAGAGAAACTTGATGCTATTTATTTATTTATCGAGATGAAGTCTTGTTCTTGTCCCCCAGGCTAGAGTGCAATGGCGTGATCTCAGCTCACTGCAACCTCCACCTCCCGCATTCAAGTGATTCTCCTGCCTCAACCTCCCAAGTAGATGGGATTACCGGCGCCTGCCACCACGCCTGTCTAAGTTTTGTATTTTTGGTGGAGACGGGGTTTCACCATGTTGGCCAGGCTGGTCTCGAACTCCTGACCTCAGGTGATCCGCCTACCTCGGCCTCCCAAAGTACTGGGATTACAGGCGTGAACCACTGCACCCGGCCTTTTTAATTTATTTTTTAAAAAGAAGTTATTAAAAAAAATAGAGATGGGGTCTCACTATATTGCCCAGGCTGGTCTTGAACTCCTGAGCTCAAGTGATCCTCCCACCTCAGCCTCCCAAAGTGCTGGGATTACAGGTGTGAGCCACTGCGCCCAGCCGCCACTTAAAAAAAAACTAATTCTATATACAGTGATAAAATTAAACGCTTTGGGCATGAAGCCCAGTAAAATAGCCAAAATTTCTTCATTAAAAGGAAGACCTTATAATGGCTCAGAATATACCAGTTAATTTAGAATATGTTTGTACATTCTTGAAGAAAGCAGCAGGGGGCTCTGAGTGTTTCTCCATTATTGCCATGCAGTCACTAATAATAGGCATAGGATACTTCAAATAGGGTACATAATTTATAGTCTGACATTTATTCAGAAAAGCCTTTTCTCTAACTTCTTAGGAAATAAGGATTGATATAAAAGGGCAGAAATGAGCCTTCTACATGTATAAGTAACCTTTAAGCAATGGCTTGTAAGTGTTTCTATTGAAACTAGATTGTTTCCCAAGTTCAATTAAGATGTTAGGTCTTTCTTTAGGAAATGTGAGTGGAACGTAACCAGTAACAATATCATAACTCATAACTGAAGTGTATTGGGTTACATGGAGTCAGAAGAGACAGTGTCCTGATTAGCTTGATATGAGAAGTTGAACTGGTAAATCTCTATGATGGAGATGCTGCATCAGGCTGTCACAGTATAAAGATATTATCTATCAGTCAATTATTAGTTAGTGGTACATATTATAATATCCTGGGAAGCTCTTACAATTACATTAGTCCAGGCCTCAACACATATGGATTAATTCAGAGTTTTGTTTGAGAGTAGGACCCAGGCATGAGCATTAAAAAAAAAGCCTTCTCAAGTCATTCTAATACGTGTTCTTTGTTAAGAACTTGTGCATTAAGATCGCCCATCTTGGCCAGGGCAGTGGCTCACGCCTATAATCCCAGCACTTTGAGAGGCTGAGGCGGAAGGATGCACTTGAGGCCAAGAGTTCGAGACCAGTCTGGGCAACACTGTGAGGCCCTGTCTCTTTAAAAAAAAAAGAAAAAAAGATCACCCATCTTCCTGTACTCTGATTTTATATTCACCAGGCACCTTCTGTTAGGATTTGACTTTCCCTGGGGACATTTTTTCATAGGACAGAATGCATGTGCATAGACTAATTGGTCTAAATAGGCAGGTCTCATAGGTCAATAAATTTTCTTTCTGACTTACTCAGTCTCTTAATTTGGTTAATATGAATAATTTCCCTACAGCTTAAGCATATTCAAGTTTCTGAAGATGAAAAACTGTATACTAGACCCTGGGCCTGTGGTCCTTTGATGATCTTTCCAAGTTGTAGGCGGAGCTAACCTAAAGCAACCAGCAACTACTTCTTTCTCCTCCTATGTCCCAGTGATAGAAATATTTTAAAGTTCCTAGTATTTTTAATCAAATGACTACACCTAAATATTGCTGTATTTTGACAGTAAGCCAAATTAAAATTAGTACTCTGTGCCCAGCGTTTTTATACGTTTCACATAGGATTCACTGCCCTTAAGGTGTTTCTAGTATTGCTAAAGAGGGGGTACAACACACAGGAAAACATTTGTGAAGTATAAAAAAGTCATTCGATCTTGAACAACCCTGGGGTTAGGGGTGCTGACCCCTGCGTGCACTGTTGAAAATCCCTTTATAACTTGTATGACTTTTGACTCCCCCAAAACTGAACTACGAATAGCCTACTGTTGACCACAAGCCTTACCAGTAACATAAAGTCAGTTCACACATATTTTGTATATTATATACTGTAATTTTACACTAAAGTAAACTATAAAAAGAAAATGTTATTAAGAAAATCATGAAGAAGAGACAATATATTATTCAATGAGTGGAAGTAGAACCTCACAAAGCTCTTCACATTGAGTAGGCTAAGAGGAGAGGAGGCAGAAGAGGGGTTGGCCTTGCTGTCTCAGGGGTGGTAGCAGAGATGGGAGAAAATCTGCATATAAGTAGACTTGCTTAGTTCAAACCCATGTGTTCAAGGGTCAACTGCATATCATTAACTGCTCAATTAGATAAGGTCAAAGCTGAAGTGTACTGTGTAACCTTAAAGGTTAAAACTCAGTGCAATCAAAGGCTATGAATAATCAGGTAGAATTTGCACTGGGTCTTTATTTAGGATTTATAGGATTGGGATAATTGAGCAGCAATTTATAGGACTGGGATAATTGAGCAGCGAAATGAAAAGTATTCCAGACAAGGGGTATAGGTTGAACAAAGTTTCAGAAACAGTGATAAATCTGGTAAATATGGGAAAGAGTTAAGAGACCTGCCAATCCTAGGAATGCAACCAAAAAACTGATATAGTCATTAATATCTCTGATCTCTAGTTATATGTTCACATATCAGCTAGGCAGTTTTGGAGGGGGAGTTTCAGAGGTGCTGATAATCACCTTGGAATAAATTTATTCTACAACTACTGGTGAAATCAACAAAAAGTATTGTTATAAGTAAGAATAAATTTCTCTGTTAATTTATTGGTGAACTTCTTCCTTCTTACAGAAGAAACTGGTAAGATTAAGTAAACAATTGTGCTTGTTTTTGGATATAAAGGTGTTGTATGAAGCCCACAATTCAGGAGAGAATACTAATAAGGAGGGAAGGAGAGAGAGGAAAAGAGAAAAGATTTATCAAAGATGCAAAATGTTAGCGTTTTGGAGAGAATGGATTTTGTATCACCATTTGCCCTTTATTTCCCTCTCCTTTCTTCGTCTGCTCCTACTTCCTGTAGTTACATGTGGGAAATATTAATACTACACTTGCAGGGTGAAGGTAGCAGGCACCATGAGACTGCGTTAGAACTGCTCTGTAACTAACTCAGTAGAATGCATGTTACTTTTTTCAAAAATGATCAAATCATGACCTATAAAGATTTCCTAACAGTTTCTTGGACTTTTCAGATAGCTGTTAATCTTCACCTTTTTCCCTCTAGAATTTTAGCATTTTCCCCTCCTAATTAAAAAAACAAACATGAGCCAGCATTAACCATCATCATTTTGAATAGGAAAAAGAATGCTCAACTTGTGATAAAAATGAAGAAAAGAGTCTATACAAAGGCTTGCTAAGTGTGTTTCCTGCTGACTACAACCCTCTCCTGTTTACTGAAAAGGAGTCAGGAAAACTACAGGTGCTGTCCAAGCTCTTAGCGGTTATCCACGAACTTCGACCTACTGAAAAGTAAGATCAATTTAACAAACTTATAAGTGCTCATAGAGTTTTAGTTTGCACTATGTCTTTACTTCCTACTTCCCTTTTAAAATAAGAAAACATAAAAAATAAGTTGTTTTCTTCTTTGGGAATATGGTTAGCTTCCAGTATTTTGTAAACTTGTAATTAACAATGTGTTTATAAGTTTTAAGAAAAACTAAACATATGTAGTTTAAAAACCTAGTGATATTTTCCGATATATAACGCTTGTTTCTCAATTTTCTTCAGAATCCTTTCTTCTTTTACTGTTTCTTAAATATTGATACACCTTAGGATTTTCTCTTTAACTTTCTCACTCTTAACATATTTCCTGAGTGCTCTACTCCCTGTACTTTCAACTATTGCACACACACATACACATGACCATACCATGTGGTCCTGTGTGTGTGTGTGTGTGTGTGTATGTATTTTTTTTAGAATGACTATATATTTTATATCTTCTTGTATACCAAACGCATATAATATTGAAGGAAATTTATATCACTTCAGTCCTCTTCTAATTTCTACATCTTTATTTTTAAGTGTTGAATGGACATCTAAATCTATCTTGATGTCCTATAGTACTTCACACTTCCGATGTCCAAAACCATGTGACAAAACCATCGTTATTGCAAGCCTGATCTTGTCCCATTGTTCCTTGGTATCATAATGCAAGCAAAAACCCTGGAAATTATTATAAACTCACTTTTCTTCTTCATTTATCCCACAATGTCAGTCACTAAATTCTGTTGATTTTATTTTATTTTATTTTATTTATTTTTTTTTTTTTTTTTTGAGACGGAGTCTCGCTCCTGTCACCAGGCTGGAGTGCGTCGGCAGATCTCAGCTCACTGCAAGCTCCGCGCCTCCTGGTTCATAGCATTCTCCTGCTCCGCCTTCCCGAGTGCTCGGGACACACGCTGCCACCGACCTCGCCGCTAGCTTTTTTGTATCTTTTGTGAGAGACGGGGTCTTCACAGTGTTCAGCCAGGAGGGATTTCGATTCCTGACCTCGTGATCTGCCCTCTCGCCTCCCAAAGCTTGCTGATTACAGGCTTGGGCCACGCGCCTGGCCTGATATTTATTTTTTAATTTAAAGAATCCATCCTCATTTTCTGGTACCAAGATTTTTGTTTTGATTCTTAAAATTACTGATTTGGGTTACGATAGTCTCTTATAAGCTACTTCCTCTTACTCTCAGCCCCCTGACATACTCAACATTGCCCTGAATTATATTTCTAAAATATAAATATAAACATGTCACTCCTTTTCTTAAAAGATCATTTGAAGACTCCCACTTGTCTTCCAGAAATTTCTAAATTCTTTAGCACATTAGGCAAGACTCTTCATGATATGGTTAATGCCTCCTTTTCCAGCCTCATCTCTCATCACTCCTTCACACATACCATGTGGTCCAGTCATACCAAACCCCCTGCAGAACCTGTGAGTTTGCCCACTTCTGCTCTGCTCTTACATGTTACAGGTTTCTGTGTCTGGCTTACCTCTGCTTCTCATTCTTCTGGCCAACTTTTTCTCCTTTTTAAGACTCAGCTCAACAGACCAAGTGCGATTGCTTATACCTATAATCCCAGCACTTTGGGAGGCTAACGTAGGAGGATTGCTCGAGGCCGGGCATTGGAGGCCAGCCTGGGTGACACAGTGAGACCCCTTTTCTACACAACAACAACAACAACAACAAGACTCAGCTCACATGCTTTCTCCTGTCTCAGATTTAGATTCCCCTCCTCTGTACTCTCATAGCATGCTGTACCTACCTCTAATGGAGCCCTTCTCACGTTTTATTAGATAATATTTGATATGTGCAAAAGGACATGTGAGATGTATATATGCAGATTGTGACCCAGTTTAAGAGTACAAACTTTCACTTCAGCTTCTATTTATATCTTATTATTATTTTTTTAACTGGATTTTTTTTTTTCTCTTCTCTGAAGGGTGGGCGGGATAGTTGGTTGTTATTGGACAAAGGATAATGAGTGAAAAGAGTTTTAGAGGAAATGAGAAGAGATACAGTTTGAATATAGGTGTGAGAATGTATCTTTGAAGATGTCATAGGGGAAAGTTCCCTCTTGTGGCAAGAAGGAAGAAAGGAATGAAGAAAAATATAATGGTTAAGAAAATAAAAATAATATTTGGGGATTGAAGTTGGGGTGGTATTTTCTCTTTATCTTGAGACAGAGTCTCACTCTGGGGCACAGGCTGGAGTGCAGTGGTGCGATCTTGGCCCACTGCAGTCTTGGCCTCCCAGGCCCAAGCGATCCTCCCACCTCAGCTTCCTAAATAGCTGGGATTACAGGAATGTGCTATCACTCCCTGCTAATTTTTGTATTTTTGTAGAGATGGGGTTTCACCATGTTGCCCAGGCTGGTCTCTTAATTCCTGAACTCAAGCAATCTGCCTACCTCGGCCTCCCAAAGTGTTGGGATTATAGGTGTGATGGTCATTGATGGTCCTTGTGGGTCCCTAAGAAACTTAAATCCTACCATGTTTCATTGGAGGAGAAGCTACACTTTCGTAAGTGGCATAGGCTGGGTCTTTGTTCTGTTGCTTCACATTATCTGAAGAGATGGCCCTTTCTTTAAAAAAAATTGTGGTAAAATAGACATAACATAGACTTACCATCTTAACCATTTTTGTGTGTATAATTCTGTAGTGTTAAGTACATTCACATTCTGGTGCAACCAATGTTCAGAACTCTTTGCATCTTGCAAACAAAACTGAAATGCTATATCTGTTAAATACTAACTCCTTACTTTCCCCTCCCTTAACACCTGAACTACCCTTCTACTCTCTGACTGACTGTTCTAGAGACCTCATGTAAGTGGATTCATATAGTTTTTTTTTCTTTATGTTACTGACCAATTTCACTTAATATAATGTCCTCCAGGTGTATCCATGTTGTAGCATGTGTCAGAATTTCCTTTTTAAGGCTAAACAATATCCCATTGTGTGTATATACCACGTTTTGTTCATCCATTCATCTATTGATGAACACTTGGGTTGCTTCCACTTTTTGGCTGTTGTGAATAATGTTGCTGTGAACATGGGTGTACAAATAACTTTTCAAAATCCTGCTTTAAATTCTTTTGGGTATAAATCCAGAAGTGGAATTTTTGGGTCATATGGTAATTCTATTTTTAATATTTGGAAGTACTGCCATACTGTTTTTCATAGTGGACTGCACCATTTTCATTTCCACTAACAGTGCACAGGGTTCAAATTTCTCTATCTCCTTACCATCTTTGTTACTTTCTATTTTTTTTGATAATAGTCATCCTAGTGGGTGGGAGGTGGTATATCATTATTGTTTTGATTTGCATTTCTTTAATGATTAGTGATATTGAGCGTCTTTTAATGTGCTTTTTGGCCATCTTATCCTTGGGAATCCCCATCTTATCCTCGGGAATCCCTATCTTATCCTCGGGAATACATTCCAAGACCCGGAATGCATGCCTGAAACCACAGATACTACCAAGTCCTATATGGATTGTTTTTTCATGTACATACATACCAGTGATAAAATTATAAATTAGGCACAGTAAGAGATTAACAACAATAACTAGTAATAAAATAGAACAATCATAGCAGTATACTGCAGTGAAAGTTATGTGAATGTGCATTCTCTCTTTCTCTCAAAATACCTTACTGTGTGTAATATTTTTGAACCAAGGTTGACTACAGGTAACTGAAACAGTGGAAAACAGATCTGCAGATAACGGGGTACCATTGTGGTCTCTAGGTGTCTCTGTATTTTCTTTGTCTTTCCTCTGTAAGTCCTCTGTCTTCCTGCTACAATTTGAACTGATCTCTAATCTTGCTACACAGCTGTCATCCTGGGACTTATTTATTTATTTGAGATGGAGTCTTGCTCTGTTGCCCAGGCTGTAGTGCAGTGGCGTGATGTCGGCTCACTGCAAGCTCCTCCTTCGGGTTCATGCCATTCTCCTGCCTCAGCCTCCTGAGTAGCTGGGACTACAGGCACCTGCCACCACACCTGGCTAATTTTTTGTATTTTTAGTTGAGACGGGATTTCACCATGTTAGCCAGGATGGTCTCCTGACCTTGGAGTGCAGTGGTGTGATCTTGGCTTACTCCAACCTCTGCTTCCTGGGTTCAAGTGATTCTCGTGCTTCGGCCTCCCAAGTAGTTGGGATTACAGGCAGATGCCACCACACCTGGCTAATTTTTTTATTTTTAGTAGAGATGGTTGCCCAGGCTGGTGTCTGTTGCCCAGGCTGGTCTCAAACTCCTGACCTCAGGTGATCCACCCACCTCAGCCTCCCAAAGTGCTGGGATTACAGGTGTGAGCCACCACGCCCGGCATCCTGGGACTTTTAAAAAGCCAGCACCTATGCATTAGTCTGTTTTCACACTGCTATAAAGAAATACCTGAGACTGGGTAATTTATAAAGGAAAGAGGTTTAATTGACTCACAGTTCCACATGGCTAGGGAGGCCTCACGAAAGTTAATAATCACGGCAGAAGGCAAAGGGAAAGCGAAGACCTTCGTCACAGACTGGCAGGAAAGAGAGAGCTAGCAAGAGCAGGGAAAACTGCCTTATAAAACCATCAGCTCTCGTGAGAACTCACTTGCTATCACGAGAACAGCATGGGGGAAACTGCCCCCATGATTTAGTCACCTCCCACCTGGTCCCTTGCTGAACTCATGGGGATTATGGAGATTATAATTCAAGATGAGATTTGGGTGGAGACACAGAGCCAAATCATATTAACTTATAAATTCACTTTTTTCCTCTTCTGTGTTGGTTTTCTGTTTTCTGAATTTCACATTTTGCTGGAGCACATCTCACAGTAGTTTCCTAAGAAAGAAAGATGGAAGATTAATCTTTTTGACTTCTTGCACATCTGAAACTCTCTTTATTCTACCCTAGCACTTGACTGACAACTTCCCTTGTCATAAACTTCTAGATCAAAATAGTATTCCCTTAGAATTTTGAAGACATTGCTTTACATGTTGTCTTCTAGTTTCTAGAGTTGCTTTTGAGAAGTCTGATGATTTTCAAATTTCGATTCTTTTGCATATGACCTATTTTTCTTCATCAAACATTGAGCAACTTTTATTCATTCTTCATACTTTGAGTTATAATCTTGATATGCCTTAATATGAGTCTTCATTTTATTAATTGAGCTGGGAACTTTTTAGTAGGTCCTTTTTATCTGAAGGCTCCATGTCTGGGAAGTATCCTTTCTCTCTCTTAAAACAATTTCGTGTTTTCTTTGGAATTCCTGTCAGTCAGATATTGAACCTCATGAGTTGATTCTCTAATTCTTTTTTTCTCTCCTACTGGTCATCACTTTTTCTTCTTAATGTATTTCCTGGCAAACTCTCATATTATTATCTTAAAGCTCTCGTGTTAAAACTTTATTTTGTCTATCATTTTACATTTCTAAACTATTTTTCTAATTCTTGATTGTTCCTTTTGAAAAATTGCATCCTCTTCCATTGAATGATAGATAGCTCTTGTTTGAGGACATTAATTATTTTCAGAGAGTTATCTTCTGTTTTTTTCATTGTTCTGTTTAATTCAGGTTTCTTGTTTATTTTGATTTTTCCTTTTCATGTTGAAGCTCACTTCAAATAGCTGATGTTCCTTGGTGTCCACAGTTAACAGTGAAGCAGTAAAACATTAATTGAACACTGTATGGATAGGCAAGGCTCGTTGACTAATAACCATCATTGGATAATCAGGCAGCAAGCTGGCTTTTTAATTTGGGGACTCCCTATCTGTGGATCTTTTCTGTGGAATCATTTAAGTATTTCCATAGATGAATCCTTTAATAATGTCTTCTTTGGACTGGCATGTGGGGTGCCTGGCTGTTGGTATTCTGGTAGTTGACAGGAAAAGGGTAGAGGGATCTTATTCAGTATCTAGACTTTCATTAACACATTTTGTTGTTGTTGTTGTTGTTGTTAAAGACAGGGTCTTGCTCTATTGTCCAGGCTGGACTGAAACTCTTGGATTCAAGTGATCTTCCTGTTTCAGCCTTCTGAGCAGCAGGGGCTACGGGCATAAGCCACTACATTGGCTCTCCTGCCTTCTACAGTCAGTTCCCTGGTCTAAGTGTCTTTGGTTTATTTTCTCCAGATAATAAATACTTTATTTGAGAAAGAAAAGTCAACTGATCACATAGGAGCAGGGCCTGGGTTCTATGTACCAATGTTTTAATAGTTCCAGTCTAAACTCCTTCCTTCTAAGGTACCTTGGCAAGATTCTGTGGTGCAAATGAACTTTCATTTGTTTCTTACTGGAATCTCCCTCTTCGGGCATTTAGGTATCACCTGTATACTCCTAAGCAGGTGACTGCTTCACTATGCTTTTTGTTTTCAAATATCTTCAGAGTTAGTTTCTGTTCATTTTTGTATTTTGCTCATTCTCTTGCAGTTTTTAGAGTGAACCTCAGAGAGATGAAGAAGGCAGAAAGGTCTTTGCCACACTATCTTAAAACTGGAAGTTTAGATATTTTAGTTTAGATAGATATTTAGAAGTTTAGATAGATATTTAGATATTTACTTTAAATGGAATATGTAGGAGTACCTGTGTTTTAATTGTACTAGGTCATTGTTGCATGTTCTCTCAATGTCAGTGATAATATTTTGATACTTTCTTTCAACTAAGAAAATCTAATGCTGCCTTTAAATTTATCTAAAGAATTTTTCTTTTTGATTGACAGGGTGGTGTTGGTATCCAACTATACACAAACCTTGAATATTTTACAAGAAGTATGTAAGCGTCATGGATATGCTTATACAAGACTTGATGGACAAACACCAATCTCTCAAAGGCAGCAGATTGTTGATGGCTTTAATAGTCAACACTCTTCTGTTTTTATTTTTTTGTTAAGTTCAAAAGCTGGTGGTGTAGGACTTAACCTTACTGGAGGATCTCACTTAATTCTCTATGACATTGATTGGAATCCAGCCACTGATATTCAGGTAGGAATATTTATGCATTAAATAGATATTATTGAATGCCTGAGGATACAATGCCTATTGAGGATACAAAGATGATGATGATATATAATAACCGCTGCATAAAGAGCCCTTATTTTGCATGAGGCACTCTGCTAAGTGCTTTCCATCTATTTAATCTTCCTAACAAGCCTACAAGGATGGATATTAGTAGTCCCATTTAAAGATGAAGATATGGAAGCTTATTCTAGATCTCACAGCTTGTAAGATGCAGAGGCAGGATTCAGACCTAAACCTGTATGCCTCCAGGTTCTAGTTTACTGCAGAGTTGGGCCTTTAGGATGTTCATGACCATCAGGTGAAGACAATAAAGTGTTAAGGATGCTATGATTAGTGTTTATGCAGGCTACAGTGAGGGTATAAAAGTAACGTATTTAGGAAAATATTTGAGAAGACTTTGGTTTTCTTTAGAGTACAGTCCTTCTTTTTGTATCTTGAGTTTTCTACCTGTAGGTTTGCACCTCAGTTGGTATGTGCATTAGGGGATCCCAAGACAACCCTCAGGTTTAATGATTCACTAGAAGGACTCAACTGAGAAAAGCAGCTATACTCACAGTTATGTTACGTTATAGTAAGGGATACTCAAATCGGTAAGGAAAAGATACTGAGTCCAGGGCAGAGTCCAAGAGAGATCAGGCACAAGCTTCCAGTTGTTTTCTCCCAGTGGAGTTTTATGGACAACACTTAATTCTGTCAGCATTGGTGAGTGTCAGTGCATATAGAATATTGTCAACCAGGGAAGTTCACCCAAGTCTTGGTGTCCAGAATTTTGTTTGGGGTTAGTTCTGTAGACATGGAACACCTGCATGACTGACCTTAGTTAATCAGTCTTTAGCCTCCAGAAATCGAACTACATGGCCCAAGGCCCCACCATATCACATTGCTAGCATAAACTATCTGGTGTGGCCCAAGGCTTCCGGTAAACAGACACTCATATCAGACAGGATATTCCAAAGGCCTAGAGATGATCTCTTAGAAGTTGGTTGAAGGCCAGATTTTTATTTGAAATGTGCAGAGTTTGAACATCAACACTTTATTGCACAGTATCATTGATAAATCTTTAAACCACAGGGATCCACCTAGAGCCTTAGCTGATTACTTGTATCCTAGGTACTTTTCAGGGGCAAATCTTTAGCTATTTGGACTGAGAATGAACCACCAAGCCCATGCTACACTTGCTTCTTTCCATTCTTGCTGTCCATACTCACTGTCCCATTGATGAAGATATATTCTCTCACTGTTGCATGATACCCCTGTAGTTATTTTATAGTACCATAGTAAGTGTTCACTCATCCCTTTCTTTCTGCTAAGAAAAAGCTATGAAGTAGGGCATACTTGGCACACCTGGGATGTTTTTTGAAGCTATATGTAAAATACAGAATTCCTTATTTAAAACGTATTTCTGCAAATTGCATATGTGGAAAGGGCCATCAGTTTCTACTGTACTCTCAGAATTCTCACTTATTTTCTATAGGCAATGTCTAGAGTATGGAGAGATGGTCAGAAATATCCTGTACATATTTACAGACTCCTCACCACAGGTAACAACCCTTCAGTGTGACAAAAAATGTATACCCTTTGAATAATTAAAATTATTTTTTGTTAGCCTGTGCTTCAGTGTCAGGAATATAGTGTTATTTTGTTAACTAGTATGTTAATAAACATTTTACCCAACAAAAACAATGAACATAAAGATCTGAAGGAAATCTGATGAATGTTTTCTCTTTAGGTACAATAGAAGAAAAGATCTATCAAAGGCAGATCAGTAAGCAAGGTCTTTGTGGGGCAGTTGTCGACCTCACCAAGACATCTGAACATATTCAGTTTTCAGTAGAAGAACTTAAAAATTTGTTCACATTACATGAAAGTTCAGATTGTGTTACTCATGACCTGCTTGACTGTGAGTGTACAGGAGAAGTTCATACAGGTTAGTTATATTTTAATTCTGTAACTATGTAGTAAAGTTAATTTATTTCTCGTTAGCAGTTGAAAATATTTAAAGAATAACTTTATAATATTTACCATTTGCATATGTTAGTTTTATTTTTTTCTCAGCTCATAGGGCAGCTGCCAGATAGAGATATTGTGAAAATATTCAGTAGAATCTTAGTATCTCAATTTTAGCTTTTTATTTCTGACTCACTGGTAAAAAATTGAACTTATTTAGGAAAATCTTTCAAATCCTGGTGTAATGGCTTTGGAGTTAGAATTTTTTTTTTTTTTTTCGAGACAAGGTCTGACTCTGTTGCTCTGTCACCCAGGCTGGAGTACAGTGGCGCAATCATGGCTCACTGCAACGTCCGCCTCCTGGGTTCAAGCAATCTTCCAGCTTCAGTCTCCTGAGTAGCTGGGACTACAGGTGTACACCACCACACGTGGCTAATTTTTGTATTTTTTGTAGAGACAAGATTTCTTCATGTTGCTCACACTGGTCTTGAACTCCTGGGGTCCAGCGATCTGCCCACCTCAGCCTCTCAAAGTGCTAGGATTACAGGTGTGAGCCACTGCTTCCAGCCAGAAAAATGGTTTTAATCCCTATTTCTCTTCTACAAAAAAAATACAGTTGACAGAATAATCTTGTTGTTTATGTTGAACAGAATTTATTCATAATGGGGTCATATTTTCTGAGGCACTCAGAAGCATGGGCCACCATACTTCTCAGTACTTCATGTAACTGCTAGTGCTGCTTAAGTAAAGCTGAAAATTTACTCTCCAGAATAGACACCATTCAAAAAGGAACTAAATCAGGAGTAGGACTTGAGCAATCAATGTCTAGTAGTTGGAAGTTACTTGATAAATTATATTAAGATAGGTTGAAGAAGTTAGACTATATAAGACTGAGATGGAAGAATTTAGATTTTATGTAAACATAAAATATATTTTATATAGATGTTTCTTTTTTATGTAAATGTCTCTTTATGTAAATATTTCATTTTAGGTACAATAGAAGCTTATTAGTTTATTAGTTATTTGTCATATAAATTATATATCATTATATTTATTAGTTATGTATCATATTTATATATATAGTATATAAGACTAATAACTAAATATAGTAAATATAAGCATGCCATATATAGATTAACTAACAATATATAATATTTATAGTAGCTAAAATATGTATATATTGTTTATTTTTTAGTGGGTAGAATTTAACTTCAGAGAAATGTTTTCAAGATTTTCTCTTTCTTCAGACCATTTGGTAATTAAAAGTATATACACTTTATCCTTCCCCTATTAAATTTTCCCTGTTTTAATAATTTCCTTTTCTCCTTTCCCTTGTATATACTCTAATGTTCTTTTTTCTAATATTTAAGTTTAATACTTAGTTTAATGATTTTCAGTCTTTTCTTCAAAGAAGTGGATATTTAAGACTATACATTTTCTCTAAGCTGCCTGTAATTTTGATATACAGTCTTTCATTATTCATTTCTAAATATTTTGTTTTTTCATTATGATTTCTTCTTTGACTCATGAGTTATTAAAAGTATGCTTTAAAATGTATTTTAGTTTTTGTTACCAAATTCTTGCTAATGCTCTGTAGTCAGAAATAGAATCCATAATATGGATTCTTTGGTAATTATAGACTTGGGGTATGGTCTAGTATGTGGCCATTTTTTGTAAATGTTTCTTTTGTGCATGGAAATCATGTATATCCTCTCAATTGTCTAGTGCAGAATTCTGTTATATTAGCCAGATTTTGTTATATAATCCATTTTTTCTTTTATAGATTTCAAAAATGACTAATTTAACTTTTGAATTGGTAATACATTTACATGACTCAATTATTTAAAATATAAAATGTACATGGTGAAAACTCTTCCTACCACTCTACCCTTATCTCCCTAGTTTTTAGCCTTCTACATCAAAAGAAACCACCACTGTTAGTTTTTTTGTGTACCCTTCCAGATATATATGTATGCATATATAAGCCACTCTACATATATATTCTTGCCCAGTTTTCCTCCCAATAAATTATAGCATGTTATACGTATATTTCTGTACCTTTTTTCACTCAATAGCGTATCTTGAGATCTTTCCGTATTGTTACAGAGTTTCCTCAATCTTTTTTTTCTCAGCTATATAATCTTCCAGTATATAGATATATCATAATTTATCTATCCCCCACTATATTAGTCTGTTTTCACACTGCTGATAAAGACATGCCTGAGACTGGGAAGTTTACAAAAAAAAGAGGTTTAATTGGACTCACAGTTCCACATAGCTGGGCAGGCCTCACAATCATGGCAGAAGGCAAGGAGGAGCAAGTCACATCTTACATGGATGGTGGCAGGCAAAAAGAGAGCTTGTGCAGGGCAACTCCCATTTTTAAAACCATCAGATCTTGTGAGACCCATTCATTATCACAAGAACAGCACAGGAAAGACCTGCCCCCATGACTCAGTCATCTCCCACCGGGTCCCTCCCACAACACGTGGGAGTTATGGGAGCTACAAGATGAGATTTGGGTGGGGACACAGAGCCAAACCATATCATCCACAGATGTACAATTAGGTTATTTCCCATAGGTGTGTATTTTATTCATGTATCATTTTGAATATCTTCAAGTATACCTATAAGGTAAATTTTTAGTATTGCTGAGTCAGAGAATATGTACATTTGTAATTTTGATAGATACTGCCAAAATGCCCTTTGTTGGATGTTGTGTCAATTTACACACCCCCAGAAATACACTAGAATGTCTATTTTCCCATAGCCTTGCCAGGTTAGTGGATTATCAAATGCTTGTATTTTTGCCAATCTGATAGTAAGAAAATAATATATTGGTATAGTTTTAATACGCTATTCTCTTATTATGAATGAAGCTAAGCGTTTTCCTAAGTTTAAGAACCATACTTCCTTTATGTGAACCATCTCTTCATATTGTTTGCCCATTTAAAACATTAACAACATAATTTTTTGTTAGATATATCTATTATTCAAATAAATATATTAAAATATGAAACTATGATGGTGGATTAGACAAAACTGTTGTTATTGTATCATTTTCTGCTTCATATATTTTATATCTTCCTTGTGAAATTTGTTTTTCATTATGGTTTCTCTATTTTATTGTTATGTAGTGATTGCCTTATCCCTAATGCCTTTTGTTTTATTTTGTCTTAACATATTAAACTAGCTTTCTTATTGTTAGGATTTGTCTGGTCTATTTTTTCCCATCTGTTTACCTTAAATCTGTCTATGTTCTTATGTTTTAGGTATCTATTATCAACAGCATAAAGCTGGATTTTATTTTTTGTCCAGTCTGATATTTTGTTTTAGTGAGAATATTTAATTTGTTTGCATTTATAATTATTTAGGTATTTTTATTTATTTCTACTGTCTTTTAATTTTTTATTTTTAACAAGGGCCTAATACTGGCTCTTAGTTAGCCAGAGATTTTTTTGGTCAGTACTTTGCAGGTGTTATTCTATTGTCTTCTAATTTTTGAAGCAATCTTGTCATCTCTTTTCTTAAAACCTCAATGATTATGAACACTGACAAGGATTTGATGATATTAAGGAATGACTTGAGGCTTTTCTTTTAGGTATGATAAAATTTCAAAGAAGTGTTTATCTTTTAGAAATGTAGAATGAAATGGTTATTAGTGAAATGATACATGCTATATATATATTATATTTATTTGAAATTTCCCATAATTAAAAGGTTAAAAAAATAAAACCTCCAATAGCTTCCTGTTGCTCTTAGGATAGATACTAAAATCTTTAAATTGGTAAGTTAGGGCAGTCTAAATGCTGTAACAAGAAACTAAAAAAGCACAATGGTCTAACACAATAGAAATATGTTTCTAATTTGTGTAACAGGTCATTGTGGGCATTTAGTGGACAGCCTTTCATAAGGTAAATTTGTGATCCAGGGTTCTTCCACTTGGAGCTCTTCCATCCCTTTGGACCTTAGAGTCCTCTGCTGGGTTCCCCTGCATCTGCCAGCCAGCAATGAGAGAAGAGATAAAGTAGAAAATTGTTCAGTTTGAAGTATGTTTATAGTTCAGATCTGGAAGTGACATAGCTGCATTCCATAGGCCAGACACAGTGGCAGTTTCTAACTGTAAGGGAGGCTGGGAAATGTGACTAAGTGCCCTGGAGGAAAGAGAAATGGATTTGGTGAATAACGGCTGGCCTCTGCCATTCATGTTTTGCATAATCCAGCCCTTGAATACTTGCATCATCTTGCATTACTTAACTTCTCTTGCATTATTCTTTGCTTTTACTCTATAGGCTCTAATTGCATAGGCTCCTATCAATTGCTTGACTATGCCAGTGCCCCTTCCTTTTCATAGCTTTTTAATGTGCTTATTGTGGAATGCTTTATCTTTCTTCCCCATCTAGTTCTTTCCTCCTCATCTTTCAGATCTTAATAGAATATTTCCTCAGGGTGCCCTTCACTCACCTTCTAGACCAAGTCAGCTTCTCTTGTCATATGTAAGGTAGTTCTCTGTATCTTTCCTTCATACCCTTACCTCTGTTTGTAATTCAGCTCCACAGTCCCTTGTCTTCAATTGTGAAATCTAGAAAGCTCAAAAGATTTTTTTTTCTTCATAAATTTGTGACAAAATTATTTGTGGCAAAACCTTACCTAAATTGATGTGAGTTTATCAATAGTTTTTATTTAACTCATTTTGTAACACTATGACTTGCTACAGAATGTTAATGAGTTTCATTATGGAATGCTGACCCAGATTGTTCGAATTATATTCTGAATTTGGAAACATATCTGGCCCCACAGGTTTTAGCAAGGGATGTTGAACTTGTAATACATTTTTTTGGATGATTATTTATTTAATGTATATCACTCCCACTAGACTGTAAGGTCCTTTAAGTCAGAGACCATGCCTGTGTTTCTTCATCATTTTACCTTTACTGTTTAAATCAGTACATAGTAAATAATTTATAAATGTTTGTAAAAAGAATGAATGAATTTGTCTTTACTTGAACCATGGTGATCAAATGTAATAAATCACATAAATGAAGTATCATAAAACAAAAAAGTACTGTATTTAGTAGGATATTGGCTTGCCTAAGGATTTTCTCATTGTTTTACTTATTGCAGGTGATTCGTTGGAAAAATTCGTTGTCTCTAGAGATTGTCAACTTGGTCCGCATCACCAGAAATCTAACTCCTCGAAACCTCTTTCTATGTCCCAGCTGAAGCAATGGAAACATTTTTCTCGAGATCATTTAAATCTTACAGATCCTTTTCTTGAAAGAATAACAGAAAATGTGTCATTCATTTTTCAGAATATAACCACTCAAGCTACTGGCACATAATGAAAGATTGCTTCATAACATTCCATTGCTCTTCTTTTGAAAATTAGTATGGTAATTAAATGTACTTTTTGAAAATTAATAGAATTATTTAAATTACCATGTGTGTTGCAAAGTATATCACTTTTGATACAAGAGTCAAAATTTAGTGGTTTAAGTTTTTGTAAATATTAAATGTTTAAATGAAAATTAAAGATGTGCTTCTATCATTGTATAATTGTTAATAATTCCTTGATTAATATACTTTCATTAAGTATTTACTGAGAAATTGTTATGAGGAATATAAAAAGGTAAAAATACTTAGTCTCTGTCTTTGGGAAAACTAATCTGATTAGAAATATTAGACAGATGTTTGAAACAACTGAAAAACTTGGTAAGTTTAAAATGTAGCTCAAAGGAGAAAGAGAATGAGAGGCTAGGATTGCAAATGCTAAAGATGTTGGATGTAATAGTTGCTGCAGGGCAGTGTGAGTGAGAAAAGTCAGTAGGTTAGTGCGGGAGATGAAGGGTTTGGGAACACTTTAGAGCACTAGTTCCTAGTTTGGGACCTCAGACATGCAGTTTATAAAGCCATGTCCACCAAATAATGCTTATGCACTGCATAAAGGTTCAAATACCATCATTTAAGGGTTATCTGGAGTAATTTTTGACATTGAAAAGAGTGTTTTTTAGCTGTGCACAGTGGCTGCAGTTTGTAATCCTAGTTACTTAGTAGGTAGAGGCAGGAGGATTGCTTGAGACCAATAGTTTGAGACTAGCCTGAGCAACATAGTGAGGCTCTGTCTCTAAAAAATAAACTTAGCCAGGTATGGTGGCACATGCCTGTAGTTCCAGCTACTTGGGAGGCTGAGGCAGGAGGATTGCTTGAGCCTAGGAGTTTGAGTTTCAGTGAACTATGATTGGATATGATCCAATATCCATCGGGTGACAGAGCAAGACCCCATCTTAAAAGAAAAAAAAGAAGAGTTTTAATGTACAAAGCAAGCTTTAGAAGACTGAAGCTTGCAAAGAAAAGGAGTTACTAATTTAATTTCCAACTGGGGCTTCTGTAATTAGCTTTTGTTTCCATTTAGGGAAATTTCCTTTAGACAGAAAATACAGGCATACCCTGGAGATATTGCAGGTTTGGCTCCAGACCACTGCAATAAAATGAATATCACAATAAAGTGAGTAACACATTTTTTTGGTGTCCCAGTGCATATGAAAGTTATGTTTATACTATAGTCTACTAAGTATGCAACAGTATCATGTCTGAAAAATGATGTATTTTCCTTAATTTAAAAATAATTTGCTAGGAAATGCTAATGGTCATCTGAGACTTTAGTGAGTTGATGTCTTTTTTTTTTGTTTTTTTGAGACGGAGTCTTGCTCTGTCACCCAGGCTGGAGTGCAGTGGCATGATCTTGGCTCACTGCACCCTCTGCCTCCTGGGTTCAAGCAATTCTTCCTGCCTCAGCCTCCCAAGCAGATGGGATTACAGGCATCCGCCACCATGCCCAGCTAATTTTTGTATTTTTAGTGGAGACAGGGTTTCACCGTGTTGGTTAGGCTGGTCTTGAACTCCTGACTTCAGGTGATCCACCTGCCTTGGCCTCCCGAAGTGCTGGGATTACAGGCATGAGCTACCATGCCCGGCCTGATATCTTTTTGCTGGTAGAGGGTCTTACACTGATGTCAATGACTGCTGACTGATCAGGAACCTGGTGAAGGTTGCTGAGGGCTGGGGCGGCTGTGACAATTTCTGAAAACAAGACAGCAACGTTTGCCACATCAATTGACTCTTCCTTTCACAAAAACTTTCTCTGTAGCATGGGATGTTATTTGATAGTATTTTTCCCACAGTAAAAACTCTCAAAATTGGAGCCAGTCCTCTTGAAACCTGCCACTGCTTTATCAACTAAGTTTATGAATATTCTAAATCCTTTGTGGTAGTTTCAACAATGTTCACAGCACCTTCACCAGGAGTAGATTCCATCTGAAGAAACTACTTTCTTTGCTTCCCTATAAGAAGTAACTCCTCATCTGCTCGAGTTTGGTCATGAGATTATAGCAATTCAGTCAAATCTTCAGACTCCACTTTTAATTCTAGTTCTCTTGCTGATTCCACCATATCTTCAGTTACTTCCTCCACTGCAATTTTGAACTCCTCAAAGTCAGTTATAAGGATTGGAATTAAGTTCTTCCAAACTCCTGTTAATGTTGTTATATTGATATCCTACCGTGAATTGCAAATGGTGTTTCTTTTCCAGAAGGTTTTCCATTGGTTTTGCTCAGATCCATCAGAGGAATCACTGTCTATATGGTCATAGCTAGCTTTACACAATGCAGTCCTTACATAATATGACTTGAAAGTTGAAATTACTGCTTAACCCGTGTACTGCAAAATGGATGGTGTGTTCACAGGCATGAAAACAACATTGATCTCCTTGTACATCTCCATCAGAGCCATTGGATTACCAGGTGCCTTGCCAATGAACAGTAATATTTTAAAAGAAATATTTCATTCTGAGCAGTAGGTTGCAACTGTGGGCTTAAAATATTCAGTAACCCAGACTTTAAACAGATGTGCTGTCACCCAGGCTTTGTTGTTTCATTTCTAGAGTAGAGGGAGAGTAGATTTAGCATAATTCTTAAGAGCCCTGGGATTTTTGGAAGGTGGCTTCAACTTTAAGTTACTAGCTGCTTTAGTCCCAAACAGAGTCAGCCTGTCCTTCAAAGCTTTGATGTCAGACATTGACTTATGTTCTCCAGCTATGAAAGTCCTAGCTGGCATCATCTTTCAATAGCAGGCTGTTTCTTCTGCATTGAAAATCTGTTGTTTAGTGTAGCCACCTTCATCAATGATCTTAGCTAGATCATTGATGGATAGCTTCTGGATAACTTGCTGCAGCTTATCCATCAGCACTTGCTGTTCACCTTACACTTACCTGATGTGGAGACAGCTTCTTTCCTTAAATATTACACTAGCTTCAAACTCTTCTGCAGCTTCCTCACCTCTCTCAGCCTTCATGGAACTGAAGAGATTTAGGTCCTTGCTCTGGATTAGGCTTTGGGAATATTGTGGCTGGTTTACACTTCTTTCCAGGCCATTAACACTTTCTCCATATCAGCAATAAAGCTGCTTCACTTATCATTTGTGTGTTCACTTGTAATTTCCTTTAAGAGCTTTTTCTTTGCATTCAGAACTTGGCTAACTGATGCAAGAGTCCTAGGGCTAACTGATGCAAGAGTCCTAGCTTCCAGCCTGTCTTGGCTTTCAACATGCTTTCCTCACTAAGCTTAATTCTGTGTAGCTTTTGACTTAAGGTGAAAAATATATGACTTTTCCTTTCACTTGCACACTTAGTGGCCATTTCAGGATTATTAATTAACTGAATTTCAATATCATTATGTCTCAGGGAATAGGGAGGCCCAAGGAGAGGGAGAGAGGTGGGGTAACCAACAGTTGGTGGAGCAGTCAGAACACACACAACATTTCTTGATTAAGATTGCTATCTTACATGGGCATAAGTTATGGTGCATCAAAACAATTACAACAGTAATATCAGAGATCACTGATCACAGATAACCCTAACAGATATAATAATAATGTCAAAGTTTGAAATATTGCAAGAATTACTAAAATGTGACAAAGACATGAAGTGAACACGTTTTGGGGAAAAGTGTCATTCATTTGCTTGATGCAGAGTTGTCAGAAACCTTCAATTTAAAAAAATCCTGGGAACCACAATAAAATGGGTTATACCTGTGTTGTCTTGAGGTGTGAAATACTCAATTATGTATAATCAAGGATGAATTCTTTTAATTTGTAGTGCTATACCTGGGTAGCTAGCTATACATCTAGGATTCATAAACAGGCAGTTTGGGACCAAATTTGTCAGTGAGGAAGTAGCCAACTAATAATAAGTAAAAATGGTGTTTCTTGGCCCTATGTGTAGAATTCATGTATGAGGCTTTACATATAACTTTTTTTTTTTTTTTTTTTTTTTAAGAGAGAGGGTCTCACTATGTTGCTGGACTGAACTAAACTTTCAATATCTATCTTGCATCATATTCTTTTCAGGCATAAAGTACTTATAAAACATTGATAAAGGACAGGTAATTCTGCCTGTCTTTTTTTATTTTATTTTATTTTATTTTATTTATTTATTTATTTAATTCACATAGTTCCAGCCACTCTGCAACTGCTGCCTGTCTTAACTGTGGTGGATGCAAGCGTGTGCTGCCCAGATTGCCCCTTTCAGAACCAAGGAGCGTGTTTCCCCAGCTGCCAGAAGAAGCATCACCTGTGGACCACCTATAACCAAAATCTTCCCCAAGAATAGCCCTCAGCTGAGAAGATCTGCCTCACCCAAGATTATGCTCCTTCCCTGGTTGGCTGACATTTGGTGACTGGTGGATGCTGGGTAGAAAGACCCAGCACCCTTATCTCAATTGAAGACAAATCTGTCAAAGGACCATTTCAGCTCCTTAGGTAAGGGTGCTGGGCCCTATTTTTATAGTAGATAGCTGTTGTTCTCCATAAAGTTGTTTGCCAAGTAATGTGGGAAGTAACCTTCCATCCATCTCTCTGCCTTACTCTGAAATCTTCCAGTATCCTGCATGAGAGTGATTTTGCGGTAGAAATTTCAGAAGAGGCTGAATTTCATGGGAGAACCCATGTCACATGGAATAAAGGTAGCATATGTGGCATGGTATCTCAGAGGCTGAGAAGTATAGAAGACAGCCCTCTGGGAATTGAGGAAGACTTTGGACTTTGACAAGCCAGGGATTTGTGGGGGTTTAGACTCATTTTATCCACATGTTAAAGGACCTTAACACCTGGTTTGCACATATAAAGCAACTTTTCTGTGAGAGGTGCTGTTCATAAGAATTTTCCCTTTTTCCCTTTCTCTATGCTCCCAGTCCATATACTCATGCACTTGTACGCTCTCCCTCTCTCTCTCAGCGGAATCCTTTGAGGATGGGGATTTAATCTTATCCTAATATTCTCAGGACCTTGTATGGGACCTGGCATAGAATAGCTATTTAGTAATTGAATGAATGAATGAGGTACTTTACCTCTTTTACTTCTGTAACCACCATGATCATGTTCCTTGCTCATAGATCTCAGTTTCAAGGTATTTATTTAGGCCAACTGCTGAGCATGGAGTTGTGCTCAACACTGAAGAAAGCAGAGCCAGCAGTTTTTTCTTGCATCTGACAGCATCCAGACTTCCCTTTTTCCTTCTGCAATCTGTCAATCTGCTGCATGAGCTGACAGAAGCTGTCACTGCAATGGGTAATAATTTAAGTCACATACATAATTCATTTCTAATTACACAAATACACCTTTCACACAGTTTATGTCATAATGTTCTGGCTCTAAACGACAATGTAAATACATTTCAATCACGTTCTCATTAGGATTGAATTACTAAAGGTGAATTTAAACATGAGCAGCTCTGATCTGCAGAATTAAACTTCTAGACAGCCTATCCATCCATTTAAAATGGTGTATGACAAAGGAGCGAGTGAAAAAAATCTGGCTGGCATTTCATTTGAGTGGCTCAATTATGGCCTACAGTCACATTGCCTGAGCAACTGTGTCTTAATATTATGTTGGCAAGATTAAAATTTTGACTGTGACTCACAGAAAACAACATGTATAATTAGCATATGGCTTTGTTTTTCTGACTTGGTCCCAAATTAATATATGTATCCTAGAGGGATTTGTAGATATCCTATTTTGGTATTCAAGGAAGGCTTCAACATGACTTGGTAGAAAGGGATATTATTTTGTCTTACCTTGTATGATATAAATGTTTTTGGTTTAGACCAGTTTCCTATGGTACTTTTCTATAGC